>NW_018128253.1:296749-304752 GCF_001952655.1 Monopterus albus | reverse complement strand
TTATAAGCTATTATTTCTGTGTAGCTTCTTCCGGTTCTTTCAAACCAGGAACTCAGCGGGACGACTCAGACCACTTGAGTATATAAAAAATATAACCGTGCTGGTTTATTCAAAGAGTCACAGGCAAGAATTCACACTTCAAGTCCAGAGATCTTCCAACCCCCAGGCTGCCAAAGCAGCCCGGAAACCCAAAAGACCCCGACCCAAGCATTGCTATACAATATTAATCCTTTCTGGGCTGTCGAACCGTGACGTCACCCGATAAGCAAGCCTTGCAGCTGCTATAACGTTTAGCCAAAACATGCGGAAAAGTCAAGGTGCGTGACTGTTGTTTTCGTGGTGTGTATCTAAAACAATTGGACATAACCTTACACATTAAGACAAATATTAAGACTAGCATTACAGTTGACACTAACAGCAGTTTTCCTGTAACCTTGACGTGCCTGCAGTCTGCACTAAACATTCATAGACAACAAATCTCTGAATATCTATCTAACTAAAAAATAACCTAACACCCCTGAGCAGACGAACCAGTTTGGAGAAGCTAAATTGTGAGCCATAAATAAGAGTGTCTGGTAGGGATTTAAATAAAAACTTTATGATACAGCTGCAGAACAAGATTGTACTGCTAGCAGGTCTACAGTTGGAGCTCAAAGAGTAGTCACACTGTCTGGATAAGCTAAATCATATGTTAAGGTGAATGGTGAAATTATAGTAGTTTCTGTAGAAAGCAGACTACTTGCGTCCCCCGCAGTCCCGATTGGAGAGGACAAATTGAATTAGTTTAACTGTGAGGGGGGTATGACGCTGGGTTTGGTTGAGATTTGATCAGTTTTGATGTTAACCTGGCCTGCCCATATGGGCAATGGTCATACGGTTTCTGTTGGCCAACTATAGTGAAAGCCCACCTAAAGCGCTTTGTGTAAATACTCCGGACTTAAAAGTGTGTGTTTGAATATAGGCTGAGTATATGTGTTGTAAATTGCTTCATGTTTTATGAAATGTGACAAAAGTTGTTTAAGAAAATATATATTGGGTTATATTAATGGATTGTACGACCTGTAGATATATTGTAGATGCACTGAATCTGTTACTGCGCAGTTGGTTTATTGTTTTTTTTTTCTTTTGGGTGCGGTCCGCTGTTTGTGTGAGTGCGAGTATTTTAACTGTCTGTAGAGGCGCGCGTGTGTGTTTGTGTGTGTAGGTGCGTGCGTGGGACGGTGGAGGTAAAGTCATATAATATAATAAATAAAGAATAATAATAGGATAATAAGAATGATAATGATGTGCTGTTTTATAGTTACTATAGTTAGTAGAACCTGATGTTTATGGAGTCTCTAATCTTTGAAGTTTATGTAGTGTAGTGTTTTGTAGTTTATAATCTTGTGTTTTTTATTTTTTTCAAGCTGTCATGGTCTGGAGAGTAAAGGGTCATGTGGGTATTGACTTGTTTATACGAATAACTATTTCTTAATATTAGCAGTACATGACTGTTGAACATTGGCGATTGCACTTGTAGTTACAACCTACTATTAAAATGGTGGGGTTTTTTTATTGCTGTGGTCGATTCATGAGGGAATGGTAGCTTGTTGCTTTAATGTGCATTGTGCTGCCTGCAGTTTTTAAATGGGGGATGGGACAAGTCTTACTTTCGCCGGTTAGATACAAACTGGAAATGGGTGTCGTTCAGAGCTGTATGTTCCGCCTCTTACTCTCCCCCTGAGCAGTTCTGTGTGTCTGTGACGTAAACGTGCACAGAGACACAGAGGAAGGAGAGAGTTAAGCTTAAGGCAGTAGGATAGGATGTAAATTTAAACAGTTCTCTAGTTTGTAAAAAAAAAGTCTAAAGTAGTAGCTTTAAACTGTTGTTGAATGGCATTTTCAGTGCCTTGTATTGGAACATGGGTAATGATAAGGAAGTGAATCTAATCTAATTTGAGTTGAAACAGTGAGTTAAAATAGTATTTTGAAAAAAATTAGCTTTGTTGTGAGTTGCATGTTTTACATCTATACATTCCTCCAATTTAGTTGATCATAGGCAAAAATAGGTGTATTATGAAAGACAACTGTATAAGAAAGGGTTATGGCATCTGAAATGATAAACACGTCTCCAGTCATAGTGATTGGGAATAAAAATCTGTTGCTGGCGGAGGAAATTTATAGATTATCTCAAAAGTGGAACAGGAGAATGTGACACTTGTCAGTATTCTGGCCCTCAGATGGAACATTCGATAAACATTTGTGTGCTGAGATGAAAATGCTGATGCTTAGTTATAAGGCTGAAGATAAATCTGCAAACCGTGTTTGCAAACGTGAAAAAGAACTTGCTGTCTTGCAATTATTTAGTAGACATGCTGAAATTATGAGTGGAAAAAATAGCCCAGTCATACATTTGCGGTCACACCCAAACAAATCCCTGTGGTAGACTTCATCACAGCCACAGAGACTGCCATTAGGAACAACAAGCTGGCCGAGACAGAGGCGGAAGAACTGAGTTTAAGAAACATCTTATAGTCTAACATTCAACATTCTGTTCAAACAGTGAGAATTTGGTAATAATATAAGAATTTAGTGTGGAGAGTGACATGGATGGTGTGTGAAAAGTGACTTTTTCCACTAACCTTGTAAGAGACAAGAACACCTGTAATAATAAATGTATGCAACAAAGCTGGTGATGGCTGTGTTGTCAAAATACTCAAAAGACACATTCAAAAAGCATGACAAAAAATAGATTAGAACTCACAGACAAAACAAGACTAAAATGTTCTGAATGGTTAAAGTTAGTCAGGATTTGTTGACTAAAGGGCACCACGTACAGGTGGCGTGTGCCAGCCTGCCCTCCTTGGGGGGCCTGTATACCTCATGGGTTACAAGGAGGGCAGGCCCCTCACGTCCTGGACATAAACTGTTTGAATTCTTCCCCTCTGGATGGCACTACAGGTCACTGTACACCAAAAAACAACCAGACACAAGGACAGTTTCCTCCCCCGTGCCATTACTCTGCTGAACTGTTAATACGTGACTGTATGACTGGACACAGAAATCACCACAGTGCAATAAACAGTAAATATGACCATTGTACACTGATCAGGCATAACATTATGACCAATGGCAGAGTGGCACCTGTCAGTGTGTGGGGTATATTAGGCAGAAGTGATGGAAGCAGGAAAAATGGGCAAGTGTAAGGATCTGAGTGACTTCGACAAGGGCCAAACTGTGGTGGTGAGATGACTGGGATATTCTCAGTTAATCTGGTTTGCTTGATAGATGTGATATACTCAAAACTGTAGCATGGACAATGAGGACTAATAACAGTAACAATAATGAAATAAAAAGAAACTTATTATATTTCTAGGAGTTTGTGGGAATGTGTGTGGCCTTGGCCTTGAACCCAGGTATCTGGTTTAAGTTAAAAGTGATTAGAAATGGATTCCAAGTATCAGTAAAAGTTGGTATATTATTCTTATGGGTGGATGATGGCTTTCTCTAGTCTGATGTGTTCTATGAGAAGGTTGGTCCATTGGTTGATGTGTAATGAGTTTTTAGATTTCGATTTAGAAGGATCGTTTTCTTGGCGATAGAGAGAAGTGGGTTTTTATATTTAACTGGTAAGTGGTTGACTTCTGTGATATTACCGAGCAGGCAGAGTGACGGGCATGGGGGGATTCTACAGCTCAAGATGGTGAAGAGTTTCTCTGTCACTGCTACCCAGAGAGAGTAAACAGGTTGACAGATCCAAGTAGCATGGAAGTAATCATCGGCACAACCCAGAGTGCATTGTGAACAAGTATCTGTATTAGTATTGTTACATCTGTATTTGACATTAGCTTATAAAGTTTAGATATCTGGAGGGCCAACTCCAGTGGACCAGAGTCAGCAGTCCACCTCCACCAGAAGGAGAAAGGACACTCTTTTGAGGACAGTGAAGTCCAGATCCTCGCCAGAGAACATCGCTGGTTTGAGAGAGGTGTTAAGGAAGCTATTTTCGTAAAAATAGAACACCCCTCACTAAATAGGGGTGGTGGACTAAGACACAACTTGTCTTCCATCTACAACCCGGTTTTGAGATCTCTGCCCAAACATGCCCACCAGGACAATAGGCGTCGGTTGACAGGGGAGGATCCAAAGACAGGTAACGACCCTCACTGATACTGGGCTGTAACGACTCAGTCGTTAATGGACAGTGTTGGCCTTCAAAGGACTGAAACCACACCAAGGGGGATAAATATCTCCGACTCAACACCAGTAAGTCAGAACTGATGAAGCCTCTTGGATGAGAGGTGAAACGTCTTCGATCTAGAAATCCAAGTCCAGTTGATTTCCAAGGTTATTTTGGTTGCGGCGATGAACCTTTGATAGGCTACTTCATATCTCTGCATTATAGGTAAATAAAGTACAAGATGTGTGTGTATATGGTACTTCACTTTTATTCCTAAGGCACATTCCTTTGCTTGATTGCACATTACTTCTTTACTCAGCCCTCTCAGCCTTATATTGTTTACTTGCCCACTGCTGCCTTACATAAGGCCATGTATGTACACATTGAAAGCTGCTGTACCAGTCAAATTCCTCGTGTGTCCAACACACCTGGCCAATGAAGCTGATTCTGATTCTGAGTGTGAAGAATATTCTGCAAACTGTTATCACTGTAACATAGCCTATTTCTACCATCGTTATTATTAGTTTTTCTTCATAGTTTTGCCTCATTATATCAAGTTGGATTTTCTCCACATTTAGTCTTTGCCTGCACAGCATTACAGTACTTCTGTCTTTTCTTACAAATAACTTTTTAACATGTTTTAGCAAATGATTAGCTACAGATGTCTGCACTTTGAAGATTTATAACATATTTTTGTTCTTTTGATTAACCAGTTTCGTCGCAGTTCAACTGTCTGAATGTGTGCATCATCACATGACTTTAGCTCATGCAGTTATTAAAATATGTCAAGCTCTCAACTGCTATGAATTCCACGTAGATACAGCCATGTCAGAAAGGATTCCCAGCCCTTCACTCCTTGCATATTCCAAGTACATTTGTTTCAGTTTCAGAATAAATTTATAGCAGTAAAATGTCCATAAACTGTCGGGGTGGGAATCCTTTCTGAAGACACTGGCCTATATCTTGTAAATTCTGCTAAATTGATAACTTGGCCACAGCTATTGGGAAAATTTGCCATAATAAGCTTTGGATCCTTTGTTTTTAAGGCATATAGTGTAGGAAGAAGGTAGACTATGAAAACTCTCAGGAATAGACCCAGGTACACTTTTCAAGTAGCTCAGAAAATGGTGATTTTTATTACATTTTCAACATTAACACCTCTACATAAAAAATGCCTCTTGCCAGAAACCTCAGGACAATCAGTGCACACTGACTGTGTTGTGAAAAGAGCACATTTCCTCTTTGCCTGCCCTTAATATAAGATACACATCAATAATTTATTTCCTCCCGACTGAAACAGTACCGAGTACTCTCTAAGAATGGTTCTGGCCATTCAGTCCTGTCTGTTTTCTTTAAACTTGTGTCTTATTATAATCATTTTGATGTCAGTGAGTCGCTTCCTTCCCCCAAGTATGTTTGAGATTACAGACCTGTTGCCAGGACAACAAGTCCTGTGAGGCTTTCAAAGAACCACCAGATCCAGGATAATGTGAAATTGTCAAAAGGTTATCCAGCTAATCTGTTAATCCCCATATGAAGAACACCTCCAGATCTGATTCACTTTGAGTTTTTGGGCCATGCCAACAGGTAAAGTGAACACTGCCTTAGCCCTAAAGCTTTCAGTAAACTTCATTTCAAATGAAATAAAATGAAACCCCTGGACAAGAAACTGTAGCTTATCGAATAGGGATGAACTTTCAGGGCAACTCATTCATATTCAGGCCATCATGTGTGGTGGACTTACCAGATTTGGGCAGAGGGTAGCTGGAATTGAAATACTTCTCAAAGAAGTTAAGGATAGGTCCAGTTTTGTTAAGGGCATAGTCTCCTTGCCCAGCAGTAATAGCAGACTTCCGGGCAAAGATACGGATCTAAACCCACATGACAAAATATATCTCATTATCCACATTTCTGTTCACTTGAATGCTATAATCAGAAACCATCGAATCTCTCTGGTTTTCTATTAATATTGCCTCTGTAACTCCAATATTCTAAAGCTAGCATGTGTAGATCTTTTTATTAAAAGTAAGGCTTCAGCCCAGACATCTTTCATATTAAATGCATACGCTGGTTTCTGCAGCAGTGTCATTTTAAATACTAATACTGAATGGCAACAGGGTCCAAAGCCACTCCTAGTGGCTTTTACGTGCATTTTTATTCATTCCTATGTGTGCCTCTCTGCAAACCATATCCATTTGTTGTTTTACTTCAATGTAGAAAGACTATGCTGTTCATAAGGAATGTGGATACAATGGGATTTGAGGGCAAATATAAAAAATAAATAGATAAAAATGGCTGATGAGCAACAGTGCCAGGGTGTGAAGTTTAAGCTTCAAATGAGGGTAGCTCTTAATTTCTTAAGAGACACCACATATTAGGGGCCATCGCATACATCCCAGTTGCATCACGAGTCTTGCTGCTCAACTCAGAAACTGTCTGTACACTAATCATTTTTACAGAATAACCAGGCTGGGGAAAATAACGCCAGCTGAGGTGGTAAGGTCAAAGACTGTATATGAACAAATCAGTAACACTTAAGTGGCTAAACCAATATAGGCTTATGTCTGTGCTTCAGGTGTGTGTTATTGTGACACATTGTCTTGTCTTTAGCCATTCTCCTGAAGTGCAGCTGTAGCTCAATAAGTGTCAGCTTACTGCAGCAGATTTTTGTTATTTTGTACACAGGTACGGTTATCAGACATGCTCATTCTAATGTGAACATGTGCTTTTTGTAGTCACTATTAACATAGCTTCTACTTTATTCACAAGGCCGGTCTGCTATCTGACACCATACCTAGCTCAATAGCAGGCTAACAGCAGAGTCATCGGTAATGAAGCTGTCAGTTCTCCATAAACAGTGGCACAGAAGTGAACAATACCTGTCTATAGCATGTGTAGGATTTGAAGACTCCTCTGATTTCTGTTAACTAGTAGCCTAATTTCAGACAAAAATACCTTGGCAGAGCCCATATTGCTAGGTTTCCTGGAAATGCACATTTGCATTCATTTTCATCACTCAAATCTTTTGAGGGTCACTTACTAAAACTCTATCAGTGGTGTTACTGATGTAGGTGAAGTCACTGACAATGAATGCCAACAAGTAGGTGGACATTCTCTCAGTAGGCTCAAAAACCGTCTTCAGCAGATTGTGGCCATCAACGATGATGTTAGTTGATTCTGTAAGAAAGAAATTAAATTTAACAGAATCCCATATGTTCTATTAATTGTTCATATTTGACCTTTTTGTAGACATGTCACTATTACATCCTGCTTTCCACAGTGTAACCCTAAAAACTAAAGTCCAGCACTGTTTCCCTCATACATTCAGTTGATTTTGTGTGTCTAATCCTCTCCAAATATTGCAGTGAAACCAACCTTTTTCCTTGCCATTGGACAGGGCTGTTGTGCCATGGTCATGGATTACAGTAATATAGAAAACAGCTTTCATAGCTGGCTCATCAAAACAGGGGAAAGCCTTCCTGGCATCTGTTGGCTGCATCTGAGTAGTAGCAATAATCCTGACAGGAATCAGACAAATCACATTTGGTGTTCAAAGAAACAACACATCAGTTTTAGCAAATGTATGAAATTCTAGATAGCAAAATAATATTTATATCGATTTTAATCTGTGTGTGTGAAGCACTGACTCAAACCCCATGTTTCTGGGTGGTGACTGATACAGTAGTCAAGTTCTATCAAAAGTGGGGGGTCCACTTTTTAAAACTCTGAAATTGTTTTGTTTTGCTAGATAAACTTTTAGAAATAGTGTCATTGTGTTGACATTAACTCTCTAAACCTTTACTACTGACTCCTGACACCTAAAGTGTGAACTCAATAAATATAT
>NW_018128253.1:281406-296591 GCF_001952655.1 Monopterus albus | reverse complement strand
AGCACCCCGCCAGCTAGCAGCCGCCCCGTTAGCATTCGCTCCTCTCCCCCGCGCCGGAGGTCGCTACTATATATATATGTATGTATGTATGTATATGTGTGTGTGTGTGTGTGTGTGTGTGTATATTGATGTGTACTGTATATTGATATACTGATCTTTTCTCTTCATCTGGCACCTGGATTTTTTTTAAAGGTGAACTTTTCTCACCCCACTCGTGTAATGTTAACATTAATAGCAGCTGAAACACTATTTTACTTATTGGTATTTAAAAAGAGAGAGAGAAATGAAGGCACTGAGTAGCAACTCTGTGACAATCTTCTCATTTAATACTGTATCTATTCCATTGTAGGAGGAGTGATTCTGTTTTCTGTTCCCTATCTACCAGATTGTTGGAGTGTCTCATAAACCTATTGAATTGCTCAGAATTATTGTAATATTAAATAATTATTTGAATTGGAATGATTTGCCTGAATTAATTTAGTTCACATCAGACCATAGGTGCTACAAGAGCAGATGTTCAACACTGTACACTAGTCTTGAGAAAAACTAGCACCAGTTAGTGATTAGAGGTGAATTTTAACTACAAAAGGAGTCAATGATTACCCTGTGTTAAGATACCAAACATTCCAAAAAGTGGCACTTCAGCACTTTGTGCAGTGGACCCATATAGCCCCTTTCAAAGTGTTGACATGAACTCTGAAAGTGTTATTCTGAGTATCTTGCTGTGTACTTTCCCCCCACACCACCACAATGTGCTTTTTTTTGGCATATTAAGTGAATATGTTGGAGATATCCTTGCCTTTTTTATACACTGAAGGATTCCATCACTGGCACTTCAGTTTAGTCCAAATTATCTAACTTAAGCTGTAATTATATTGAAAACTGCTAAAGAGAGCTTGTGCCACATGAACTACTAAATACTGTGTGTACTTTTGTTCCAGTTATATTGCAAGGCATATTATTTGACCTCAGTGTACATACTTTCTCACTCCATCCTCTATATACTCGCTCCTATAGAAGCCTCCCAGGTCATCAGCCAACTCTCCAGTAAATTCAGCGTAGAGGTGGTACCTGTGACCTTTAACCAGTTTACCATCCAACTGAAGGACCAGGTACTGAGTCACATTCTGGAGCCACGAATCCTTGATTGAAGGGGCTTTGACCGCACTATTGACTGAAACAAGCCTCGCAAACTTGCCATTGTCAAGTTTGGTGTAGTTCAGCTTATTGGAGTGGATAAGAATCAGGTCAGTCTCCTCGGCACACTCAAACTCCACACTGGAATGACCTGAAACAGCATGAATTAGCTTAAATGTTGATCGTAAGTAGTAATTCACAAGGAAGAAACCAAAGATTCCTGCTTTCCTATTATGCCAGTCCTACTGTCCCTCAAATGTAGCATCCTCTAGGCTGGGAACTAGTGACATCCAATATATAACGTACTTTATGTATCAAATCAGAATAAAGCGACTTATTGCATTCCAATGAAAATCACATACGTATCTCTGTACTATGAAGGTTTCCTTTACGGGTCGAGAAAATTCTAGCTTTTAAGCTAAAAAACATTTTAAAAGCCTTAATATTATCTGAAAAACACACAGATCACAAAACTAAAACAGTTTTTTCTTATGTTATGACAAGTTGATGTTTTGGAAATACATTTGTCATATGATATCAGCACCATACAACGTATGTGTATGAGGTTCATCACTTAATACGTCACTCTAAACTTCCAGTAAGTTTTTCTCCAGTTATCACAAAGCACAAGAACAACTGAGTTAAGAACCTTAGATGAATTCCTGTGTGTTGTCCTGTCCCTTTAAAATAGACACTGAGAGAAGCAGTTTTTTTCACTGGTGAATAAACAATGGTTAATTCTCTCCCTAGTCAGTTACAAAAATTGTAGGATCAATCTCAGTTTCAGCTGAGAAAATGACATTCACAACCCCGTAGAGATGGATCAGGTGTGGACAATAAAATGTATTTGCAAAGAAACTGAGAAGCTATTTACCAGGCCACAAAACTGATGAGTGAGTCAGGACTCAGGACACCCTCTGAGTCAAAGCTGGTGGTGGGTGCTTCTTCTTCATGTCATGTTCTTTACCCTGTTAAGGCTGTAACCCTAACTGTTTTTTCTCTCCATCCCTTTTTGTCTCAGACTAATGCTGCCAAACATCTGCTGGTTTTGCTTCTTGCTGATCAAGGAGGTGAATGCAACTGCTTTCCATGAACATAATTCATCAGGCTCTAGAGGATCAAAAATGAGTATTACACTCAAGCCTTACCTGTAAAGATGTAGAGTCCGGTTGTTAGATCTGCAGTCAGTCGTGGCCACAGGGTCACATTATAGTTGTCCGGAACCAGGCTGTTGGGCAGCCGGTATTTGTCCCAAGGCTTGTTGGATGGGGCAGGTGTTGTCCAAGGCTTGTTGGATGGGGCAGGTGTTGTCCAAGGCTTGTTGGATGGGGCAGGTGTTGTGGTTGTAACATGGGGGTTGGATGTTGTTGTTCCTGCATCTGTTGGTGGGACAATATTTTTAGCCTTTTCCTGTGAATAAACAACAGACAGAGCTATGATGGTAGCCAGGGCCCCAGCACCCAGGATGATTCCCACTATCCCAACAGGCTTACGGATGTAGTAACCAGTGCCCATATTGTCTGTCTGTACTGAAGCCCCTCACTGAGACATTCAACAGTGGAAGGTGAATCTCTATATGTAGTCATGGGTAGTACCTCCCCTCCCCTTCATCATATCAGGTGATACATTAACAGTAGTAACAGTGAAAATAGCCACGTCACTTGAGAAAGACAAAACTGGCTTTGTCACTTACTGACTTTTATCTATGATCTTGCCTTTTCAAACTAAAACCCCAGAACATAAGGACTGCAATGACTGAGGCATGCACGAGCAGGGAAAGCTAAGATTTTTAAGGGTTTATTACAGGAGGGATTAAGGGGGTCCTTAAGAAAATTCACTTTATTTTTATGCAAACACTCATCCAGGTTCTGTCATTCTTCTCTAAACTATGTCAGAAGTTGAAAAACCCACTGCCCATAACTTTGAGTTATAAAATTTAAACTACACTTCATATTTGTTGTATGTATGTTCCCTGAAAATAATCATAGCTACAGTAGAGTATGCGTTTTCTTCCCACTGAGTTTTAGGTCAAAGGTCAACCACACCTCCAGCACTAGCATTCTAGCATTAAGTAGTTTGACTATAAAATGAATGATATGGTTGTGCTTGTGCATTTTAATATGTGAAAACAGAATGGAAGGGTTTTTAGACAAAAAAGTGCTTATTTTAAATTTATTTAAAAAAAAAACGATGGTTACGTACAGTAATCCAAGCTTCTATGAGTATAGGCTTCGCCCTCTAAGAGCTATCGCTATTGTGTTTATCCCTCGCGCATGCGCAATCCTGAAGAGATCCCCCCCGGGCCCTGCCAGTGGTTTGTCCTCAATTAGGTCCGCAGCAGCAGTATAACTGCCACTGTGACCTAAGCTCGCCTCCCTAAAAAAACAGCACTTTTTCTTCAGCTGGCGGGGGTAGGGACAGCAGGGCTACGCCTATACTCATAGAAGCTTGGGTTACTGTATGTAACCATCTTTCTATTTCGTATAGGCTCCGTCCCTCTATTCGCTATTGGGATAAAGCTGCGCTCTATCCCAGTAGTCATTGCCCTGTTGGCACACCGCCCAAGAGCAGAAAAACATACACCACAGCTCGCTAAGTACCGGTACGGTTGAGATGCAGACGGCCGAACCACCTCTGGAGCTTCCTCATATGGAGGAGACCGAGGGGGACTATGACATGGCTGGCTGACATTGTTCCCAGTAAACGCATGACAGATAGAGCTGTTACTCTCGCGTGGGGAACAACACTGTGCAGGAGAGATGAAAGCATTTCTCACCTGGAGGATGTCAGCCTCGCCTTCATGTTGAGAGAGTCTAAGTGCACTCCCAGGTAAGTAAGCATCTGGGAGGGCACCGGTGAACTCTTCTCCCAATTTATTGCAAAACCCAGTTGTGCAAGGTGCTGCACCAGCATCACTGTGTGATAAGCCGCTTAATGTCTGGAGCGCGCCATCAGAATCAAATTGTCTAAATAATAAAGGACTTTCCTGTATCTTTGGGAATAATAGGCACGTGAAAAATACGCGTCTCTCAGTTCGATGGAAGTGAACCAATCGCCGGGACGCACACACTCCAACAGATGTTTTGTGGTGAGCATATGAAACGGTCTCTCCATTATGTATTTGTTGAAGAGAGACAGATTGAGGATGGGTCTCATCTCGCCCGATCTCTTGGGAACCAGAAAGTAGCGCAAGTAAAAACCTTCACGCTCCCGTCCTGGCGGGACCACAAAGATCACTGTTTTGTGACGGCACCTGCAGCTCTGTCGCCAGTGCGGCGGAGCTCGCAGGTGATGTTATGACAGTCTCCAGCATGCCGCTGAAAGCAGGGGGGTGCCTGGAGAATTGCAGAGTGTAGCTGGTGCGAATCAGCTTGTCCATCCGATCGTTCATGGACAGCCGGTCTCGCCACACCGCGTAATGCTCCGTCAGGGGACGCGCGTTCGTGCGTGGCGCGCTCACATGTACGGTCGCTAACCAATGGTGTGCCCTCTCTGCCGTTGCCAGAAACGAGTGTTTGTTCTGCGCAACCCATGGGAGGGTGCTGAGGAAAGGGCTGAGGGGGAAAAGGCACCCTGTGTTCAGCTTCATCGTTCGCCTCCTGTGTGGGAGAGAAACCGCCGCTCATAGGCACAAGCGGGTGAGGGGTGGGGAGGCCACATAAACTCACAGGTAGCTCTGTGTCAGATAAAGCAGTGGTGCCGCTATCTCTTTGCTGTGAGAATGAGGAGAGTGTGTGGGGAGACATATGTGCATGTGGATCGTAAAAACCCAGAGAAAAAACAGCTGTCAGGAAACTGCTCTTTATTCAGCAGGTGGTGGCCTTGACAAGGGCCGTTGTTTCCAACAGCTGAACCACACACGTTCCCCGTGCCCCGTCTGTTTACGGGGGCCTGGTTGAGGGGTTGGCCAAGTGCCGGCCGCTTGTCGCCCCGTGCGGGCCCACCTGGAGGCGTCTGGTCCGGGGGAAGAGGCGAGAGGAGGAGGAGCGGAGTCAGGCAGAGCAGGGTCAGGCAGAGCGGGATGCCGTGGTGCAGTGGCAGCGGAGACTGCTGGGTGCCTGGCTCTGTAGCTTTGATGTCTGCCCTGGTTATGCCAATCTGGTCGGGAAAAGCGAGGTTGCTGTCGTCCCCATGATGCTAGCTGACAAACCTGCTGCCCCGCCTGATCGGCTGCTAGCCACAGCTGGGAGAGAGCCTCTTGGAAGTGTGGCCCAAAAAGGCCGTCTGAGCTGACTCTTTTTAATCTGCTCTGGCATTTTTTACATATGCAGCCACATATTACGTTGCACCATAGTAGCCCATGCCCTGATGCGTGTCATCGCTACGGCTGCAGCGGATGACAGTGCAAGTACTGCAGCAATTGCTTTGCCGATCTTCTCTGCTGCCTCTGGAGGGCTGAGCGGCGAGGGAGAGGCGATGTTGTTGATCACGGCTCCAGCCTGGGAGGCTCATTGGTGGATGCGGCCCGTGAGCAGAGCAGTGACCTGGTCTCGGGGCAGTCGAGGAGTGGGGCGCTGTTTGCCGAAGAATGCTGTCTTAGGGAGCAAGATGGAGGAGATGCTGGTCTCCAGCGGCAGTATGGCGGGAAAACCCAGGTTGGTCATCCCCAGGTTGGTCATCCCCTTGACTCTGGTGAGAGCCTCATAGCGGGGGACTGGAGCCCGCAGGCCCACTGGCCATTCTCCTGCCTCGGAGAAGAAGGGCTGGATAGCAGGGAAGCTGGGCTAGACTGGGGGCCGGTTACTCAGTTGCTCCGCTCTGTAGTAGTCTCCCACCATGTCCGAGGGGGCGGGAGGTGGTCCAGCTGCAGGATTGGGGATGCCTTTACCACCTGCTGCCTTGGTGATAAGTCGTGGAGCAGGGCACCAAGTAGCTGCTCAGCCGGGGGTAGCTCGTCTCCGCCGGTGTCCAAATTGGCCATTGGGTCGATCAGAGAACCGGGGGAGCCGGATATGGGGGGAAATGGGTCATTGGATCCGGGCCCCCAGAACTCCAGTGGGGCGTCCGCCACGGGGCTGTCACCGTGAGAGGCCCAGGAGATGCTGTTGTCTGGGCCTTTCTCCTTCATCACAGCGAAAGCATCCACTCTCCGCTGCTTCTCCACTATTGGCAGGCAAGCGCAGAAGGGGCAAGCAGCCTGGGGGGAGAGGACTAGCTCGGCGTGCTCAGCGCCGAGACAGGCTTCGCAGCGGGGGTGCAGGTCACTGGGCAGAATGAAGCCCATGTCACAGCCGGGGCATACAGTGACAGTAGGGCAGCGCCGAGTTCCACTGGAGGAGGAGAGTTGCTCTTTAGCCATAGTTGTTCTCTTATGAGAATGCTCTTTAGAACTGTTGAAGAAAAAGAGGAAGGCGAGTTTAGGTCACAGTGCCAGTTATACTGCTGCTGCGGACCTAATTGAGGACAGCCCAGTGCAAGGCACAGGGCGTGAAAGAATCTCTTCAGGACTGCGCATGCACGAGGGATAAACCCAATAGCGACAGCTCTTAGAGGGCGAAGCCTATACAAAATAGAACTAAATTTAGTATAAAAATAAACCAGATAGTCCTTTTAATATGCAAAATGCAGATGTTCCAACTCAGTATAGTTTTATTAGGTGTAAGAATTAAAACCAAATAAATTTCAGTAAGATAAATGTCACATTCTAATTTAAAACACACACATCAGACATACTTTTAAATCCGACCGCTTCGTTTCTCTTCAGAAACAATGCAGTTTTTAACCGAAGACTTACCGTCTCAATCCCATGAATAAAATGCATTGCAAACGGGCAGGTTACAAACATCCATCCCCTCTGGAACATACTGTATATAAAACAAATCCAGTCATTGGCATCTCTTCCCTGCATCCCTCACATCTCACATGTAGCATGGTGACAGACATTCACAAACAGTGAGATTATTTCCTTTAGGTGTTGTGTAGCCAGCAACACAATGGTGGTCGTGGGCTTGATCCAACAAAACAGCTGATCTTCTCCCCAGCCCCCTGGTGCCTGTCTCCTTCACTCTGCATTACTCCTGTTCTGGTAAAACACTGGGACCCCAGACGCCATGTATCCCAAGGTAAAATGATCCAACACAGGCATATGTTTTTCCATTGCGCCCGTCTGCACACAACATTAACCACCTTGCCCCATAGCCTACAGTCCCAACAGACCCGAGAGCTTTGTTTCTGAGGTTTGAAAGTAGCGGGTGATGCATGCGTATAAGCATGGTAAAACACCTGACTGATGTATAATCTAACCCCCATATGCAACAATTGGCTGAGGGCAAATCACATGACCTCAAGGTTTAGGCTAAACCCATGGTGGTCAGTATGTGTTCATTTAGATGCACAGAACACTGGTCCCATATAGCAACACAGGAGAAGGTATCTCAGCCTGTTTCACCCTTTGATTACACCAGGGGCATGTCACACACGCCTGTGGAGACAGCTGGTCTGTCAGTAGCTGGTGGGGTAAATCCCGAATAAAGTGTTTGAAGGTCACGATCTGCTAACCCCTTCCACATAGGACGACAGCTTAACCTCTCACTCTAAGGTGGCATATTTGAAACCTTAATAAAGCTTTGAACACTGCTTGAGGTTTTTAGGTGGAGATATTCACTCCTGATGACCATGAATCTATGAACAGAATTCCCTGCAGACCTCCTCCCAAAACTATAAAAACCTGCAGTTACTGGCAGCTACCTCCTTATACCTTCAGATGTTACTATACGGAGAACGTTTTGATGCGAATATACTTTGAATCTTTGAGGAAGTGTTAAGCATCCAATAAGAGGACACTAATAAATTTATCTAAAATATTCTGCTACAATTATGTTTAAAAATTTATATTCTGATTTTCAGTCATCACTACTTAATAATAATATTAAATATTAAGAGGTTACCACATTTGACCAATTGTATTTTAGTTTAGTAGTAAACATCATATGCAGCTCACAACATTGTTCACAACATTTTTGGCATAATGGACTGAACCATATTCATTAAATATCACAGTGATACAGCTAATATTAGCATACTGAATTCCACAGTCAGCCTTGTGAAGTGGCTAGCTAGGTAGCTTTTGATTTTACTACTGGCTTAAAACACTTATTTTAAACTGCTACCTCAAGTTCTCCATGAAAGATAGACAACACAGGCTCCTGTGCTCTTTGTGCAACGTACAGATGGGTCCACAGTCTTTTGTTGTTTTTTCTATGCTTTTCCAAACACAGTCGGCCAGTATCACACACACCACCTATGCTATTCTGTGTCTCCTGGTAGATAAGTACTTTATTGATCCCTCAATGGGGAAATTTCAGTCCTTGGCACCTCCAAGTTGTGAACGACATCAGATGTGTATTCTATCACATCCCTGATCCAAGAGTTTATGACTCTATAATCGTATAATCTGATATAGTGACCATCATATCAGTCAAAAAACAAAAGTGTAGTTTGAACCAGGCATACAGTAAGTTACTCCTAATGGCTCTTTGCCCCTCCCATCATGTCCTGTTTCCAAGAAATGACATAAACTATAGACTGCTGTTTGTGACAAAAGGCAGTCTCCACTCCTGTAGAATATCCTACATAGTGCTAATGACACCAAGCACTAATGTTACACAAAGCTCATATTATTTCCAAATAATCAATTTAACAGAAAGGTCAAATCACAGCCATGCTAGGTCATTCAATATGTTAGCTTTAGATGGCAACACATCCAGGAAGAAGAGCACCACATCTGAATCCAGTCCGAGTCGTCTGGCTGCTTTTAACCCTCTCCATGTCAAAGAGCCAAACCCATGTAAACCCTGGTTGTTGCTCTTTCTTTGTCCCACTCTCACTGTGCAAAAGACGCCCCCCTCTTCACCCGGCCAGCCACTGGTTCAGACTTTTGGCTGCCCACAGCTCCTCCATGGCTGTTTGACATGACTACCTGGGTCTGCACATTGAGTCCTACCTCAGTTCTCCCTCACCCTCCTGGTGAGGGGGACTCAACCATAACAATTTCCATCCTTATCCAATGCACAGTATTTTTTCTTTTGTATAACTTCATGAATTTGTATTGTTCTGAAGAAAAGCATGAATGTCCTTGAAGAGCTGAACATTTTAATAGCTGAAATAGCTGAAAGTATGCTGAAGTTGAATTTCCCCATTCATTTGAATGGGCAAAATTTTGCTAAAAAACACTAAGTAGTTCAAAAAGTATTAGTTTAGGAAAATTCTGAATAGATCCGCACATGTCCTGAAAAAGCTGAACATTTGATTGATTTTCTAGCTGAAAGTATGCGGAACTAGTTAAGGGCCAAAAAAACGTATGGAATAATAATAATAATAATAAAGACCAGGAAAACAAGGTATGGATGCTGAGTCAACATCTATACAATAAAGAAATAATTGGAAAACATAGTATAGACGCTGTATCAGCATTCATACAATAATAATAAAGACCAGGAAAACAAGGTATAGATGCTGAATCAGCATCCATACAATAAATAATTGATAACATAGTATGGATGCTGAATCAGTATCCATACAATTAATAATAAATAATTGGAAAACACAGTACGGATGCTGAATCAGCATTCATACAATAATAATAATAAAGACCAGGAAAACAAAGTATGGATGCTGAATCAGCATCCATACAATAAAGAATAGGATAACATAGTGTGGATGCTTCATCAGCTTCCACACAATAAAGAATAGGATAACATAGTGTGGTTGCTTCGCATCCACACAAATAATTGGACAACATAGTATAGATGCTGACTCAGCATCCATACAATAATAAATAATAGGATAACATAGTATGGGTGCTGAATCAGCATCCATACAATAATAATAATAATGACCAGAAAAACAAGGTATGGATGCTGACTCAGCATCCATACAATAAGACTAAAATGGGAATCACTATAGAAAAGCAAGCTTTGAACAGTGAATGTTTCCTCTGGGTAAGTTCAGTGTTGCTCATTGTTTCAGGTTTGAACTTGCCTTGCCAGCACAGCATCATGAGGATGAAGTTAGTTTATTATTTTCAGGAGTTAATGTAGAGCTGAAAAGAAAGTGAATACTTGAATGTAAATTTGTCAGGTGGCCTGAAACAAAACTCCAAATGAATTCTGTTTGCTGGTTTTATAAATATGCAGCTGTTTGCTAACACATTCACCATATCAACTTTATAAAGTGATATGTCATTTTTCACCTCTGTGGCCAAAAATATAGTTGTTGCAAACATGCAGATTGTCCCTCCGTCCATCCATCCTTCCATCCATTATCTATAGTGTCTATCCCATAGAGGGTCATGACGGGGCTGGAGCCGATCCCAGCTGACACTGGGCGGGGTAAGTACAGACTTCTGTATCAAAACGCCTTTAAACGTATTGCTAACCTAAAGTATACTATCTGACAAAGATATTATAATTTATAGTATTCACCATAGAAACTGAATTGCAACCAAAGCTCTATACTACTTCACAATGTTTGTGGAGAAGTACTTCTCCACGGAAGAAGAATCCTCCTCTTTATTGTAACACGTACAACGTAATTTTGTTTGGAGCCGAGGGACCTGGGCCGCTGCATGTATACGCGCCACCATCACGGGCAACTTGACGGTTCAGTGTCTTGCCCAAGGACACTTTGACATGTGGACTGCAGGCACTGAGATTCGAACCTCCAACCCTCTAGTTCAGAGATGACTGCTCTACCCACTGAACCACAGTCACCCCCAGTGTCACATTTGTCTCCATGTAGAAGGAATTATCATTCCACATTATGTTGTACTTGTCTGTGAAGTCAGAGCAGCACATTTTCAACCTCCTTTACTTTGACAGCAAAGTAGGGCCTCACATACTGAAGTATCTGGCTTTTGCTAAAGAGACAGTAAGGAACACATAACTGGCGTTTTTAAGGTGGTAATAAAATACATGTACTTATTCAGATGTGTAGCATTTCCTTAGATAATAAGTATATGAAGAAATGGACAGGTAGAGATGTGGCTGGTGTTTAAAGGTTTATTTTACATTGGCCAAGTTCTCCTTTGGAATAAACTGCATTTTTAAAAACTTACCAAAAATAATATGTCCTGGCACTTCAAAGGTTTTAATAGTTTTATTAAGGAAAGGAAACATGAGGGATCTTGGAGTTTACAACTGATTCCAGTATATGAGCAAGAGCAGACAGAGAAGTCTATAAAAAGTGTGTAAAATATCACCTCGGCTGTTGTTAAAGTATCAGTGACCTTGTTATTATCTGATAATATGTACTATTCTGATAAAGTATCTCTGACTTTGATTTTCAGATCAAAGTACAGACATCAAAGTGTTGGTAGATATACACTCACCAGCCACTTTATTAGGTACACCCCTACAATTGTATGCACGTCACTGCAACACTTCAACCTTAACTTCTGTGTTTATGAAGCTTGAATTTTTCAGTTTTTGGTGAAATTGTGTGAAATGACATGAAAGATCATGACTTGGTCATAACAGATTAGAAATATTTGTTGATATTTGTGACTTTGGTGAAGATAAGGTCACATTTCAGGACCAATGTATGCAGAAAACCAGGAAATCACCAACAGTGCCGTTACCTTTTCTTGGCTTCCGGCGCCGAGAGTGATTGCGGTCGTGGTTACTCGCGCTCTCATGTGTTTGTTGTTTTTCTTTGTTTTTTTGGTCTTTTGCAACTCATCCCAGATTACTTTTACCAGAGAAGAACTATTAAATATCAGACAACTCACACCAAACTACCTTCCCTCGATTTTTGTTAATGAAGAATGGACATTCTGATCGGAGGCGCAGCAGCAATATACGGGACTTGGAAAAGACACCACCGGTGTGGAAAATGCTCTGGCGCTTTGGTGCGGTTACGACAGAGGGGAACTCGGACCTCACTCCCACCTATTCACCTGGCTAATCTCCACTCCCTGGTCAACAAAATTGATGAAATTCTTCTCGTCAACAGGACTAACTCTGACTTTGCATGCTCTGCTGCTTTGTGCTTCACAGAGACCTGGCTCGGCGACTCCATCGTGGACAGCATGATTCGAATACCGGGTTTCCAGGCCTTCAGAGCAGGTCGTGTAAAGGAGGTGTCCGGGAAAACGAGAGGAGGTGGAATCTGCTTCTACATAAATGAAGGTTGGTGCACAGATGTCACAGTGCTACAGAGGACATGTACCACAGACCTAGAGACTTTTGTTATCAACTGCAAACCCTTTTTAATCTCACCGTGAATTCAACAGTTTCATGCTAATGGGAGTGTACACAAAACCACAGGCCAACGCTAGCGCACTATGGCTCCTAGCAGAACTGATAACTAGCCTGGAGCTAAAACATCCCGACTCTCCACTCATTGTTCCAGGGGAGTTTAACAGAGCAAATCTCACCCACGAACTCCCAAATACAGGTAGCACGTCATCTGTCCCACCAGGGACAAAGTCACACTGGACCACTGCTACACAACAATAAAAGACGACTATTACTCTGTCCCCCGCGCAGCCTTCAGACTCTCGGATCACTCTATTGTTCTTCTTATTCCAATAGAAACTTAAAGCTGTGAAGCCTGTGGTCAAAAAAATGAGGAGCTGGACTGAGGAGGCTAAGTCAGAACTACAGGCCTGCTTTGACTGCACAGACTGGAGTGTATTTGAGACTGCAGCTACTGCAGCTGGATGAACTCACTGACACTGTGACATCTTATATCAGTTTCTGTGAGGATGTGTGTATGCCCAAAAAGACCTTCTGCACATACAACAACAACAAGCCCTGGTTTACAGCAAGACTCAAGCAGCCTCGTCATGCCAAAGAGGAGGCTTACAGAAGTGGGGACAGGACTCTGTACAGCCAGGCGAGGAACAAACTGACAAGGGAGATCAGAGCAGCAAAGAGGAGCTACTCTGAAAAGCTGAAAGCTCAAGTTTTAGCCAGTGACCCATTGTCTGTGTTACATCGCTGGCTACAGAACCCCCCGCACAGAAACGTCAACCGAGACGTCTCTGTTGCCAGCTCTGCAGCTGGCCACAACAGTAGTCAAAACATGAAGCAAATCAATGTGCGTGTGGAGTGTCTGTTGATTAAGTGGTGTGTAACTACAAACATTCTCACACACTTCTAGAACATGTCGTGACTTAAACATAAGAACATATTATGGCTAAGGCTACAGTT
The DNA here is from genome assembly GCF_001952655.1 of Monopterus albus. Taxonomy (NCBI): domain Eukaryota; kingdom Metazoa; phylum Chordata; class Actinopteri; order Synbranchiformes; family Synbranchidae; genus Monopterus; species Monopterus albus. The sequence goes on along the minus strand of NW_018128253.1, from coordinate 283,302 downwards.
ATACACGTGATAATAATATTAAACACCCTGTCTGCTGACAGTCATCAACTTTTCTCTCTAGTTATCCTTGACCAGATGTACCCTGTAGAAACTCATAAGCATGACTAAGCATTTTAACAGTCTAACTAGACATCCTATCTCCACTAAACATTTCTAATACATAAAGTATCTATCAATTTCTATCTGACTAAAAATACCTAACAGTTGTCTGCATCGTTTAATGTCTGTTTATACAGCTTTTTCTGCATTTTTTGTACTGGTTGTTGATGTTAATACTGCTATTTTGTTATATTATGCAGCCTTATGCTGGTTTACTGTTTTGCACATTGAGAGCCGATGTACCTGAGTCAAATTCCTCGTGTGTCCGTCACACCTGGCCAATAAAGCTGATTCTGATTCTGAACAGTATGTCTGACAACACTCCCTGATGGATTTCACCCCATTAACATAATTTTGAATGTTTTTAATTTTATGTTAAACTCCTGAAGTTTGCAGATGACACAGTGGTCATCGATCTCATCCAAGACAGTGACGAGTCTGAACAGCTGGCCCAGCTGGTGCTGTTGCAGTATCCTGCGGTCTAGACCTTACTATGTTAAGTGCCTTGAGATGATTGTGGTTGTGAAATGGCACTAGACAAATAAAATTTCATTTATTTAAAAACATCTCTTAAATCACTTGCTTTTGTCAAGTCATTAAAATAATGTGCTGACTAACAAAAAGAGCAATAGCCTATTTTTAAGCTGTGTTAATGTGGTATTTCACTATATACAGTTGAAGTCAGACATGTACATACACACAGACTTACATACACACCTAAAGGTACCACCTTCATCTGTACAAGCAAAACTATGCAAGTATAAACACCATGGGATGATGCAACCATCGTACCACTCAGGACGGACACGTGTTCTTTCTCCTAGAGATGAACGTACTTTGGGCCAAACAGTACAAATCTATCCCAGAACAACAGCAAAGGTCCTTGTGAAGACACTGAAGATAACAGGTACCAAGGTAGCTATATCCACAGTACGAGTCCTGTATCTACATAACCTGAAATAGCTGTTCAGCGAGGCATTTTGGCATTTTGGAGCAGTGACTTCACTGCTCCAAAATGCCATAAAAAGGCAGACAACAGTTTGCATCTGTACATGGAGACAAAGATCTGACTTTCTGGAGAAATGTCCTCTGGTCTAATGAAACAAAAACTGAACTGTTTGGGAATAATGACTATTGTTTGTCATCATGGTGGCAGCACCATGCTGTGAGGGGGGCTTTGCTGCAGGGGGACTGGGGCACTTCACAAAATAGATGGCATCATGAGGAAAAAAGATGATATGGATATATTGAAGCAACATCTCCGGACATCAGCCAGGAAGTTAAAGCTTGGTCACTAATGGGTCTTGTCCAAATGGACAGTGACCCCAAGCAGACTTCCACAGCTGTGGCAAAATGGCTTAAGGACAATAAAGTCATCACAAAGCCCTGACCTCAATCCCATATATGTGGGCAGAACTGAAAAAACGTATATGAGCAAGGAGTCCTCCAGAACTGACTCAGTTCCACCAGTTCTGTCTGGAGGAACGGGCTGAAACTCCTGTAACTTATTGTAAGAAGCTTGTGGAAGGCAGCCCCAAACATCTGACCCAAGTTACACAATTTAAAGGCAATGCTACCAAATACTTACCAAGTGTATGTAAACTTCTGACCCACTAGGAATGTGTTGGAAGAAATAAATGCTGAAATAAATCTTTTTCTCTACTACTATTCTGACATTTCACATTCTAAAAATAAAGTAGTGATCCTAACTGATATATATATATATATTCCTCACTCACCCCCCCCCCCCCCCCCTTGGGGGGGTTTTTTTTTCTCTCCCTTAAATCTTGGGGCTTC
>NW_018128253.1:279587-281257 GCF_001952655.1 Monopterus albus | reverse complement strand
CCCAATGTTCCTATTACCACGAGGACCTAGCAGATTCAGCCCCAATCCTAATCAAAACTCTGCTCTGATGATAATATTCAGTCAGATCATACGATACTGCTGTGTCTGTGAGGTGAACGGATGTTGTGCAGCTTTGGCCAGTGTCCTTCCAGTCTCATGTCGACAGAACATCCAGGTGGACTTTGGCGTGCTAAGAAGCTTTTGCAGTTCTTACTAGGAGAAACCTGGGCAGCTTGTACAAGATGATCCAGAGGCTTACAGCACAGAGCACATCGGAATGGCTCCCTGTGGCTTGCCTAGCGCCGTTGTGTGGCAGCCTGTCGTCATCGGTGTGTGAATGGATGAATGCTGTATCATCTCCTGTAAAGTGCAACACACTGTGGAAAAATGCACTATATAAATACAGTCCATTTACCATGTAATACTATGTCCGGTTGGTTGGCCATTGTCAGTTTGTATCTGGAAGTCCCACAGGATCTTAGCTTGGTCATTCTCAGCCACCTTTGGAGGTGCATCCCATTTTGACTTTGGGACTTCCAGCCTGTACTAGGCACAGATGTTTCTGTACACTATGCCAGCCACTTGGTTATGGTGTTCCATGTATGCCCTTCCTGCTAGCATCTTGCACCCCGCTGTTATGTGCTTGATTGTCTCAGGGGCATCTTTGCACTGCCTGCACCTGGGGTCCTGTCTGGTGTGGTAGACAGGACCCCAGCAGCGGGGACAGAGCATCTCCTTGGTAGATACCGCACTTGATGTTGACTTGTGCAATTGGCTTGAAGTTGTCCTCTAGGGTTGTTTTCCACATTCCCATTGAGTTCTTGATGAAGGCTCTTAGAGTCCAAGCATTCCAGGATCCATGTGTGAGGCATTGAGTCATAGGCTTTCTTGTAGTCAATCCAGGCAGTGCACAGGTTGGTATGCCTGGTCTTGCAGTCTCAAGTGACTACTTTATCAACCAGTAGCTGGTGCTTTGCTCTTCTGGTGTTACTACAAATTCCTTTCTGGGCCCTGCTCATGTATTGAGCCATGTGCCTGCTCATCTTAGCTGCTATGATGCCTGACAGGAGCTTCCATGTTGTGCAGAGGCAGGTTATTGGGTAGAAGTTGGATGGTACTGCTCCCTTCTGAGGGACCTTCAGGATCAGGACTGTCTGGCCCTCAGTTAACCAATCAGGGTGGGTTTCCATCTATTTGTAGCTGGTTCATTTGTCCCGCTAGGCGCTTATGGAGTGAAGTTAGCTTCTTTAACCAGTAGGTGTGGATCATGTCAGTGCCTGGTGCTGTCCAGCTCTTCATACTTGAGACCTCACTTGAATGTCTGCCATTGTGATGATTACTGAGTCTTGTGCAGGGAGGTTGATGTGGTCTGCTCTTAGGTCCACCAACCACTGGGCATTGTTTTTATGTGATGCCTCCTACTCCCATATGCTCTTCCAGAACTGTTCAGTCTCCAGCCTTGGTGGGTCTGCGCTCATGTTATTACCCTGCTACTGAGAGTACACCTTGGATGACTCAGTGGAGAACATTCAGTTTATTCTCCTGGCTTCAACTTCTCTGGTGTACCTCTTCAGCCGGGTGGCCAGGGCTGTGAGCCTTTGCTTGGCAGTCTCCAAGGCCTCAGGTATGCACAGTGAGTTGTACTTCTTAGGTACCCCTTTCTTCATCAC
>NW_018128253.1:271231-279495 GCF_001952655.1 Monopterus albus | reverse complement strand
TCTGAAGGATCCGTGGACCCGAGCTTGAAGGAAGGAATACAAGACCGCCCCAAAGTGGGGGGCGAGTGGGGAATTTTTTTTTTATATATATGTGTATATACACACACACTATATATACTGTACATATATATATACTTATATATATATATACAGACCCATCACACCCTGGACACCAACAGTTTGAACTCCTGTCCTCTCGATGGCGCTACAGGTCACTGTAGACCAAAACAAACCAGACACAAAGACAGTTTCTTATCTGTGCCATCACTCTGATGAACAGTTAATCCATGACCATATGACAGGACAGAGCAATCACCCAGTGCAGTTTTGTTTGTTGTCCTATTCTTTCTCCCATTCATTTTCCTATTTCTTTCATTCTTTCTCCTACTGATTGCACAGTTTAGCACATTTGTTAACTGAACATTTTTTTCTATTTGAATACATAACGTTTTATTGTTTTTATTTATTGTTGCCTTACAAAGCACATTGGGAGCCTATGCACCGGAGTCAAATCCCTTGTGTCTAAACACAATTGGCCAATAAAGATTCAGAGTTTGATTATTTCCGTGGCCTATTGGTCACAGCTCTCAGATCCGATTTTCAGACAAACGTGAAGGCAGCATTCTGCCTCTCTTGTCGCCATAGTAACCACACGCCATGTTGCACTAGAAGCAGGTTTGGCTCTTCGCAACGATTCGGTTTTTGTGTGACTGTTTAGCCTCACTACATCGCTACGGGAGTGGGGAGCCGCTGCTCTGTGGTAGCTGCTGACTCGACCTGCCCGCACACAACAGGTTGACGCTAAAAGTCCCGTTATCTGCACCGAAAATGCCTTTCCTGGTATCAGACTACTGGTGGAGCCAGACCTACTCCACCGTCCACATTAATGTGCCTTTAAAAGGAGCGCAGGCTGGGAATGTGGACATCGTGTCTACAGACGAATACCTCAAGGTGAAGTTACCCATCAACAATAATAAACGATGTACTTCTTTTTATTGTATGCTGGTGCCAAACAATGCATTTTATGTGGCTTTTTCAGCTATGGTGCATAAAAAGCATGACTCAAAATAACAAGGACACAGGTAATAGATGACTATGGGGTAAAGCAGCTGTCAGTGATGTGGGTCTAGTCTATGGTTGGGCATAAAGTAATACGTTGTACACAAAACTGTTTCTAGAAACTGTTGTACAAGTCAAAGCGTACTGTATATAAAATATGCAGTGTGTATTTGTCTGTCCCTAGTAGGCTAGTGGTTAAGGCGCAGCTGCGGCCCGGGTTCGAATCAGGGTTGCGTCAGGAAGGGCATCCGGCGTAAAACACGTGCCAAATGTCAACATGCATACATATGCTCAAAAAAATAAAAGGAACACAACATAAGACATCCTAGATCTGATGTGTTCCCTTTATTTTTTGAGCAGTGTACATTTGTTTTTTCTAAGAATACAAAGAAATTTTATTTTATAGTAGTTATAATAAATAATTTTATTTTATTTTTAACTTTAACGGAGAACTCAAAGTATAAAATATATACAATAGCACTGCTTATGCCAAGGGATCAAAGCAAAATAAATAAATAAATAAAATGAAGTAAAAATGAGAATCAGCATTTCCAAGTCCGAGACCATGGTTCTCAGTCAGAAAAGGGAGACTTTTTCCCTTCAGGTTGGTGGAGAGTTCCTGCCTCAAGTGGAGGAGTTCAAGTATCTTGGGGTCTTTTTCAGGAGTGAGGGAAGGATGGAATGGGAGATTGACCGGTGGATCGGTGCAGCTTCTGCAGTAATGCGGTCAATGTACCGGTCCGTCGTGTCGTGATCTTTGGGGCATGACCGAAATGGCAAGATCCCGGATAGAGGCGGCCGAAATGAGCTTTCTCCACAGGGTGCCCGGACGCACCCTTAGAGATAGGGTGAGGAGCTCAGAGTAGAACCGCTGCTCCTCCACATCGAGAGGAGCCAACTGAGGTGGCTTGGGCATCTGTTTAGGATGCGTCCTGGGTGCCTTCCTAGGGTGTTCCGGGCATGTCCCACCGGGAGGAGGCCCCGGGGAAGACCCAGGACATGCAGGATGGACTATGTCTCTCGGCTGGCCTGGGAACGCCTCGGTATCCCACCGAAGGAGCTGGAGGAAGTGCTAGGGAGAGGGAAGTCTGGGCATCTCTGCTTAGACAGCTGTCCCCGCCACCTGGTCTCGGATAAGCGGAAAAAGATGGATGGATGGAAATAAAAATGTTTAAATTAAAACCTTAGGGGAGATAAATCATGTATATAGATCAAATTAAACAAAAAAGTTATATGTTTTTATAGTTTTCTTATTCTTGGCAGTTTTGATTGTAGCACCATATTCATATAACCCATGGCAAAAGTGTTGGTTTCAGTCTGGAGTCTGTCCGTTTCTTTTTATGAATGTAAACCTCCCTTTAATTAAGATTAATTGCACAAAATAAACAAAATCATTGTCCATCAAATTATCTTCAAAGCCTAGATCAATGTCTCTTTATCAACTTAATTAGCCAATTTATTTTAAATGTATGGTTTAGTTTTTCAAAGCTCAAACCATCAAGTGCACCATTATTTTTGGAGTTATTTAAAATGTCTTACATTTGTTCCTCCATATAAAATTGTGTAAACATTTATATAATTCCCAGTATATTTTAGGGGGCATCTACATAAACGGCTCTAGATATTCCTTCAGCCTTAGACAATAAAACCTTTTCATTCATAGACAGGTCTCTGAGTAGCCAAATATTATTTTTTTCTTTATTTGATCAATTATAGGATTAAAATGTGAGCAACTGTGATTTCTCTCACTTTTGTCAGTGATGACACATAAATGTGTAACAGTGTTTTCAATTGGAATACCGTTCACATCTGTCGAGTTGCAGTTCTTCAGGGGTAGTAGTGCTGACCTGTTGACACTCGTTTTTAAACCTGCTACCACAGAAAATTCATTAATACGGTCTATTACTTTAATCACCTCAAACCTGTTTTGGATAAAAACAGTTGTCAGCTGGCATAATGTGAATTCTCTACCTAGGGTTTCTATACCTTGGGCCTGACCTCTTTTAATATAAATTGCCATAACATGTGTAGCAAGGAGAAACAGAAAGGGACTAAGGGTTCTTGTCTTATTCCACGCGCAGTTAGAAATCTCGATGTAGTGCCACTAACTAGTTTCACTGAACTATTGCAGTCATTATATAAAGTCTTGACTGTTTTCAAAAATTCCTCCCCTAAACCAAAAACCTTTATAGCTTTGAACATGAATTGGTGACTAATTGTATCAAATGCTTTATAGAAATCAACAAACATAGTGAAACTGTTTATTATTTATAAAATCCATATAATCAATCAGTCCGATATTATTGTAAATATTCCTGCCGGACATAAAACCAGACTGTTCTTCATCAATAATTTCTAATACTGTTTTTAACCTCTTGGCAGATATTTTTGCATCACAGTGCATCCTTCCTTAGCTTAGGGATCAATTTAATAAGATCTTGACAGAGTGTAGGAGGCAGTTGTTTTTTATTGCTTCATCAAACATAGCAACCAAGAACAGGGCTAAGTGACTATTAAAGGTCCTATAAAATTCATTTGTTAAACCATCATTCCCGGGTGACTTATTGTCCTTCTCTGTCAGGTTGATTTTCTGATCACACATTAACTTGCTACTTTCATTTATAACTGTAACATCATCCAACATGTTCTTTAAGAAATCAACGGTTTCTATTGAGTTATCTGAATTTAGTTGTATACAAATTTTGGCAAAAATTACCATTTTGGTAAGGTTGTTACACACAACATTATTAACCCAGAATTTACATAAAGAAGATAGTTTCATCATTTATTTTTCACTAAATTAAAGTATTTTGTATTTTTTTCTTTTTCTTTTTCTTCCATCTACTTCCTGCTTGATCTCACAGAGGTCCCTTTAGCTTTATCTTCATACAAGGATGTTAATTCTTTCAGTTCTTCCCCTGTCGACTAGTTTTATCTGAGAGCTCTGTTATTTTGCTAATCGTTATAAATTCTTTTTCCTTTTTAGCTTTAGCAGTTGTTTTCCCCATTGACACTGCAAGTTTTCTAACTTCACACTTCATTAGTTCCCAGTGTTTCCCATAATTGTATAGGAGATTGGCTTGCTTCCAGGGTCAGGTATTAGGGTTCAAAATTCCTCATTATTTAGTAAAGACATGTTTAGTTTCCAATAGTCCGATAGTCTTTATTACTTTCACTGACAGATGGTCCCTGTATATTAATTTTAATTGTAATAGCTTTATGACCTGTTAATATCAAGGGTTCTCTCATGACTGATTCCACATTGATTCCAATATAGTGGGAAATCAACCCAAATCAGTCTGGGATTATTTAGATTTATCAGCTAATTGTTGTGGATGTCTATGTCTCCTGATGTCAATCATTCCAAGCGTTCCACATATATGTTTTTGTACTTCTAGAGGGCCATCTATCTACAGCATCATCCATCCCCATATTAAAGTCACCTCCCCACAAGATTTTGGCTGAAGGAAATGTCAACAGGGTCACGGGCATATTGCACCTGATCCACAAACTGCGCATGTGTTCAAAGTCGGACTTTATTCTTGAGTTTTGAAGCCTGATGGACGTGCTTTGACAGATGTGAAATAATACTTTATCTGGAGCTGTACATTTCTGATGAGCAGTCACCAGCAACATCAACCTGCCCAGTGTACTAACATTTTGAAGCTCACAGTGGTACATGGAGCCTTGCTCTTTTCCTCCTTTGTTCATGCAGTCTCCTGTTTTTTTTTTTCTTTTTCAGAACCTTCCTGTAAAGCTTCACCACTGCACCATAAAGGCTGCTACAGCGCTGTAAAACTTCCCTAAAGTTCTCTAAGAGAGAGAAGCTGGTGTAAAAGGATAATTTGACTGATTTGCATTATTTATTTCTATATTCCCCCCTTATTTTCTGTACAGGTGCATTACCCACCATATCTGTTTGAAGCATTCCTCTTTGAACCAGTTGATGATGACAGAAGCACAGCAAAGATTGGAAATGGAGTTGCAATCATCACTTTGCCAAAGAGGACCAATAAAATGTGGGAGCATTTGATGATAACTACAAGTAAGAGCATATAGCTGACCTGGTAGTCATTTCACTAAACCAGTAGCCATGCCTCCAGAGTGGAGTCCTAAGACTTAGTCTTTAAATCTTTCATGAAAGGTGGGTGGCTTTCTTCTTCTGGAAAATTGGGAACATCAACAGATTAAGAGATTAATCCATAATAGGGCTGTCACTTTTCATTTGAATTTCAAACATTTGTTCAAACGTGGTAAAAAAGATACAAATTTGAATTGTAATGATGTGTTCGAATCAAAAAAATTTTGGGAACTTTGAGAGTTCGTGGCACCAGAGCCGCTGGTACGAGTCATCCAGTCCTTGTGTAACCGGAGTAAGAGTTGTGTCCGTATACTCGGCAAGGAGTCAGACACGTTTCTAGTTGGTGTTGGCCTTTGCCAGTGATGTCCCTTGTCACCGATTCTGTTTGTGATTTTCAAGGACAGGATTTCAAAATGCAGCCGGAGGGAGGAAAATGTCCATTTTAGGGACCTCAGAATTGCATCGTTAATATTTGTTGATGATGTGGTTTTGCTAGCTTCATCAGACCGTGACTTCCAGCACGCACTGGGGCAGTTTCAGCTGAGTGTGAAGCAGCAGGGATGAGAGTCAGCACCTCTAAGTCTGAGGCCATGGTGTTCTGCCAGAGGACTTTTCCTTCCGGGTTGGGAATGAGTTGCTGCCCCAAGTGAAGGAGTTTAAGTATCTCGGGGTCTTCTTCATGAGTGAGGATAAAATTGAGCATGAGACTAATAGGCGGATAGGGACAACATCAGCAGTAATGAGGACATTGTACCGGACTGTTGTAATGAAGAAGCTGAACCAAAAGGCAAAGCTTTCAATTTATTTTGTCAGTCTATGCTCCAACCCTGACCTAGGATGGATGGATGGAATAGGCACATAGCGTAAAATCATTTGATATCAATCACAGTCCCCTGAATTGAATCAAAGCAAAATTGCATTGTGGCCTAATTTTAGACTTTGGCCAACACCAGACTTCTGTCTAAGAGAACCAATATGATATTTTATTGTGATGAAAGTTTGGATTTCTCTTAGTGCCCAACTACATGTGCAAGCCATGCACTGACCACCCCCAGGTTAGATTAAAATTGCTAGACAAAGATCATCAAACACTCAGCTCAAAAGGGAACATTATTTTTTTTGTCTGCTTGACTTGATAAAAAGTATCATATACCTTTGCATACAATTAATCTACCATTATATGTCACTGTGTTTCAGATGATAAATTAAAAAAGAAAGACATCAGAGAACAGGCTCTTTTGAAATACCAGGAAAAGCTTTTTTCAAAGTCCAGATCCCAGGCAGAGAAAAAGCATGCAGAGAACAAATATGCAATGGAGACAATGATGAAGGTAATATATATCATCAAATGTCTAAAATTATCTTTGGAAATCTGCTCTGAAATGTTGGAAACCAGTATTTATATACTCACAAGAAAAAGTGATGTCAATGTTTGCATTTTCCTGGTTTTCTGCATAAACTGGTCATGAAATGTGATCAGATCTTCACCAAAGTCACAAATACTGTATCAACAAATATATACTGTATATATGAATAATATTTCTAAGCTGATAAAACACAGTCATGATCTTTCATGTCTTTACTGAACACACCCATTAAACATAGAAAGTGATGGTGGCAACACGAGGCTTCTGATGTCAATAAACATCAACAGGAGTCAGGTAGTTAAAGTTCAAAGTGTTTATTTGTCATATGCACAGTTAGGAAACGTGTTTCCCTGTACAATGAAATTCTTACTTTGCCATCCACATGAATGCCACAAAATACAAATGAAATATAAAGTAGATAAATAAGTAACACAAAATCTAAGGCACTTTAAAGCAGCAAATGCAGAGATATAATAAAAATATATGAGTGTAATAAGAGAATGTATGCTGCATGGGAGCAGCATGTGCAGCAGGCAACAGGCAATGTGCAGTTATGCATGTGCAAACCGAAAATGTAAACACTACAGGTCGACATTACATGACGTAGTTCCTGGTAATAAACTCCTGTCAGCTGTTTAGGAGTCTGATGGCAGAGGGAAAGAAAGAGTTTTTCAGTCTGGATATGACAAATAAACACTTTGAATCTTGAACCTTTGACCCTAGATGTCCTGCATTTCACTTCTTGGCCAGCTGTGTGGTGTTAAGTGTCCAAGTGAGGTCGTCACTGATGTGGACGCCCAGGTATTTGAAGCTGCTTGCCAGTGGTGCGGTGGGTAGAGCAGTCGTCTCCCAACCGGAAGGTTGAAGGTTCATGAAGCCGGTCAAGATGCTCTCAATTATGCAGCTGTAGAAGTTGCAAAGGATCCTAGGCGACATGCCGAACCTCTGTCTTGGCTAGAGTGTGATACCGACTAAATTAATTCAGACAAACCATCCCAATTTAAAGGATCATTTAATATTACAATTATTCTGAATAGAGTAGTATTTAAACACATAATCTTGTAGTTAGGGAACAGAGAACAGAGATCAGAGAACAGAGACTCTCCTCCTGCAATGTGATAGATAAAGCATAAGAAGATTGTCAGAGCACCAGTCAGTCAAGCCATTTGTTGTTGGTCCCGAGTCAGTCTTAATTCAGCATCCCCCCAGCCGGCTGGGTCAGCATCCCCACAAAGTACATCATTTAGCATTGTCATCCCCTCTCCTTCAGGCTCACTCTTTTATCAGCAGCTCTCCTTAGGCTGTTGCGTCAATTTCTGAACTTAGCTTCCTGTCTCCAGTTTTGGGAGACAACACCCTGAGATGTACTTCACAAATAGGAAACATCTTGACCAACTAACATAAGCCCATTATCCAACTCACATGAACTTAATGAACCCATAACCACTCGGCTCTCCCTCACACAACTAGTACAAATAATATCTATATGTGAAGTACATACTGTTCTATTACATATTATCTCTGGAATCTTGTTTATTGTTAACCACTACAAAGCCTCTCATCTCTTCCTGATTTTCTGTTTTATATCCCTATTAAACCAGGGTTTCTGTTTGGGGAAAACACACACAGTTCTTGCTGGTGCACATATGGATGTGCATCAGCTGATGCAGTCACTCAGTCTCTGCATATTCATGGATGTCATCTGTGGCCCCTTTGAAGATGTTCCAGTTTGTGGCCTCTAGACAGCCCTGCATGCT
>NW_018128253.1:267655-271025 GCF_001952655.1 Monopterus albus | reverse complement strand
TCTAATTTGCTAATTTTCTAATATTTTCTAATTGAACATATAACACACTGAGAATAAACAGTCATAGAAAAGAAAGAATAACCGACCAGGTGATCCTCTTTCCCCCACATAACACCACAGTTTCAATTACACCCACGTCTGTACTGTAAAACAAACAGCTTCAATTCTGCTACAATTCTGTTCACTCCAAATCCAGACAAAAACCCTGACGGGCAAAATTTCTGGATGACCCCCATCCTTTCCTTTTGGGACGTAAAAACCCCAATGATAACGAATGCTGGGGAAAACAGTCTTCTTTTTGGGCAATCACCAACAAGGCTTGCAGTGAGCCTGATTGTAGGAACCAGACGTAGTGTAAATCCTGAAACTGAATTCAAAATATAACATAACTGTAACACAAGACATTTGTAATGTAACTAAACTACTTGTATAAAAGCTCTAGCCAAAAATCGTCTACTAAGAGATGAGCTGAGAATATGAAAATACTCAGTGACAATTAAGTAGTGAATATATAAATGACAAGATACTAACTGCTAAGATAACTAACTGCTATGCATGAATTGTGTACAGTATGAATATGTAAAAATATAATGTTCAAGTCCATTGTCCTTTGATCAGTTCAGTTCCTTGCAGCTTCACTCTGTCACCACTCGCTTTCTTCCATCCTCACCAGCTGCAATGTCTCTCTCTCTTGACTTCTCGACTACATCACTGACCTCAGTACCTCTGACTTGCACTCCCTCCTCATGAGGGTCAGATAGATGAGAACACAGCTGGGCCAGTATTGTCATCAAGGTGAGCATCAGCTTCACTTAAACTCCCTCCTCATCCAAGGAATCCCTTGGATCACATCTTCTCCTTATTGAATCCAGATCAGCCCAAAGCCATCGCTGTCCTTGGGGACGTTCACACCATGTACGGGCCTCCTTCGCAAAGAGGGTCTCTCCTCCTCCGGGGCACCATCACGTACACGACATCTCCTGCGCTCACTTTGGGCTCTCCATCCTGTTGGGCCTCTTTGTACTGCAAAGAGGAAACATAAACTACACAGACCACACAGGAGCAAATACTCCTGCACATAGTCTATATTAGACATGACTAGTCTAATATAAAATCTCATTTCCTTATCAGGATGTCAAAACTTGTATTAACATTACAAAGTAGCACTCTATAGACTACATTTAAATCTCTTTATTGTTTATTGTTACTGAGTTAAAGAGTTCAATATCAGGACTTTGAGATCCTAGTAAAAATGACATGTGACCTTCACACGGTAAAGAAAAAACAATCTGGTATCTGTGGTGTCACATTACAGTTCCTCCTGACTGCCCCAACCTGTTTAAAGAAACTAGGACCCACTCAGTTTTCATCATCACTAACCCAGCAGAACAGAAGAACACATATGGCAAATGTGTAAACACGTTGTCATTGGATTGACACATTTTCACACTTCTTTGCAAAACAGCCAACGCGGATGTCATTCAAGCAGTCCAAACTTCATTGTTCTAGCTATGGTAACCAAAGAGAAACCATCTATTCCTAACTATTAGAAACTACCAAGATCAGTGTAGAATCACTAAATCTCCTGTTTGACACTGCTTCACACAAATCTTCACTTAGCAATCAGTCTGTGGGCCTGATAAAAGGGGCCAGGTTCTTGTTGTTTTTTCTTTTTGCCAGCCTGGATGGAGGAGGTCTAAGGCAAATGACAGTGAGGGTAAGAGGTAGAGGAGTCCGGGGGTGATGTGAAGGTGTAGTTGGAAGGGCTCAAGTTTCAGTTGAAATTCGGGCAGCTATTATCGATCATGTTATAGTTTGAGGCTGTTGAATTGGGAGCTAGGAACCTTAGTTAGGCATCTTGGGGCGGGAACATGTTTGGGGGACACTGTTTCCGAGGGCTTCTGAGCTGTCTGTTTGTCACACGAGTGTTCACAGTGTACTGTTGTGCAGTTACTCAGTAAAGAGTTGAAACACACAAGCGTGCTGGAGTTTGTACCACCTCAAGATATAACACTGGCGACGAGGATAAAGAAGACCGAGTGAGTTGTGTTATACATTGATAGGTCGAAGAAGAAGTGTGCGAGTAGTTTTGGCTATGGCTATGGTCGGTTCGCTTAGTGAATTTCTGGAGTCGGAGAGCGACTGGATTTGTGGATATGTGGAAAGACTGGAGCATTTTTTCCTAGCCAATGACATTACCGACGGTGATAAGAAACGCTCCATCCTCCTTAGTGTGTGCGGGGCGAAAACGTATAGACTCATACGTAATCTGGCCACGCCGCGGAGACCGGGAGAGATCGAATTCCAGGACCTGGTTAACATGGTGCAGAATCACCACAACCCGAAGCCTTCTGTGATTGTTCAGCGTTTCAAGTTTCATTCACACTCCCGCAAGCATGGAGTTTCAGTAGCGGAGTTTGTGGCGGAGCTCAGACAGCTGTCGGAACACTGTGCATTCGGAGCCACGTTGGACGACATGCTACGGGACAGGTTAGTCTGTGGCATAAACAATGATGGAATGCAGCGCCGATTGCTGGCGGAAACCGCACTCACGTTCAAGAAAGCTCTAGAGATCGCTCAGGCGGTGGAAACTGCAGCTAACAACACAAAAGATATTCAACAAGCGAATGGCAGTGGGCAGGCGAGAGCGCTTCATCGGATGTCTGCGGAGAAACACGGCAAGCCAGTTAAGTCTGTGGAGTGTTATAGATGTGGAGGTCTACATTTTGCTAGTGACTGTGGGTTTAAAGAGGCAACATGTCATGCGTGTCACAAAAAGGGACACATTGCCAAGAAATGTAGAGGGGCTAAAAATCAGAAAAAAAGGTAGTGGTAAACCTAAGCCCGCAAATAGAACACATCATCTGCAGGTGGAGGAGAGTGAGGAGCACATTTCCTTCAATATGTTTAATCTGGCTGACCAGAGTGAAGAGCGTGCAGAGCCCATTTGTGCCACACTGCAAATAAATGGTAAACAGTTGAAAATGGAGGTAGATACAGGGGCCTCAGCTTCAGTTATCAGTCAAGCCACTTATGCCAAACTGTGGGGTGAAAGGGAGGCTCCTGCACTGATTGCTACATCAGTTAAATTGAAAATGTACACGGGGGAGTTCATCCAGGTGCTGGGGGCATTGAAAGTAGACATCGAGTACCAAGGACAACAGGCCACAGGGCGGCTGTTCGTAGTCAAGGGGGAAGGTCCAAGCTTAATGGGACGTGATTTCTTGGGAAAGATTCGTCTGAACTGGGGGGAAATAAAACACCTGACTGTAATGGAGGACCTCCTGGAGAAATATGCAGAGGTATTTAAAGATGAGCTGGGCACGCTCAGGGGTACAACTGTGAAATTAAATGTAGACCCCAATGCAAA
>NW_018128253.1:254458-255147 GCF_001952655.1 Monopterus albus | reverse complement strand
CTATTATGCCCTGTCAGAACGCCCTGATACAGGAAGATGTGCCCAGATGAGCCATTTGGTCTCACCAGTTTCCTGACTACGAAGCCTGTTGCATTAAAACACACTGTGTGATGAGATTTCTTTGATAATGTTTTATACACATGCATTTGGGTTAGACTCCAGTAGTGACAGAAAAACTTGTCCAGGCCAATGTCTCTAATGCTACCACTGTGAGGTGCACTATATTTTAACAGCTGCAGTGACAAAATTGGATCTTTGTCAGCTAATTCCAAGTCGTTCCTCTGTTGCTTTGCTTTCGCAGGGCCAAATTGGGTAGATAGCTTGGCTCAGGATCTCCAAAGTCCATCAGCTTTGTTGCCTGTGATGCCCGCCATACATGGGCTTTCTTTCTGCCCTCACACAGTTCTTCGGCTACTTGCAAACGTAGCTGACCAGACAATAAATGCTTGGACCTTCCAGTGTGCTTGGAGTCATCACTGTTACTGATGTGGCATTTGAACACCATTGGGTTGTTCATTGCAGGCTCTCTCTTGCATGTCATACTAAGATGTCCATGACACTCCTTACAATAGCCTCTGATAACAATGTAATTACTCGTGGCTGATGGATACACCTTGGCTCTTTTAAATACAAATGTACATGTACTTTTAATTGCCTTCCAAATCTGGTCATTCACAATATGAGTCCAG
>NW_018128253.1:247238-253803 GCF_001952655.1 Monopterus albus | reverse complement strand
TCCTGTACGCTGACAGAAAAGTCCTCCGAGGTGGCTGCAGCTTTAAACACATCCCAGTCTGTCTGGGCAAAACAGTCCTGCAGGGTGCCTTCAGTCTCTGGGGTCCAGAGTTTAATTTGTTTGGTGACAGGGTTTGTTTGTTTCAGTCTTTGTCTGTAAGCTGGATACAGGAACAAAGAGATGTGGTTTGAGCATCCAAGGTAGGGGCGGGGTGCGGCCCTGTATGCACCATGTTACTGTAAACATGATCCAGAGTGTTCTTGCCCCGGGTGGGAATGTTCACATGTTGGTAATATTTGGGGAGTACAGTCCATAAGTTGCGCTGGTTAAAGTCGCCTGCAGCGATAAATACAGCATCGGGGTGCGCTGTCTAGAGCATTGATGGCATCATAGAGTTTACTGAGAGCCGCAGAGGGATTAGCTCTTGGGCTAACATACACAGCAGCCAGAAACACAGCACTATGCGCTCTGGCTAGATAGTAAGGCTGGCATTTCAGCAATCCGTCTCCGGGTCGCTCTCCTGATTTCAGCCTGCCCACTTGTGCCCGGTGCTCCAGGGGCTCCCCGAGGGCAGTGGTGGCTGTCCTCGCCATTGTTGTTGTTGTCGCCGGATCGGACAATGGGTTGTAGCTCCGGTGGTATGAAACCAGTAAATTCCCAGTGGCTTTGTGAGTTGGCGATATCCAGCAATGCCTGTCTGTTGTATGTAAGCAGTGCATGACATTTGTGCACTGCAGAAAAAGCAAAAAACACACAAAAAAGAAGAAAACGAAGAAAAAGTCGGCATTCAAGAGTGGAACGCGCAAACACGTTCGCCTCAGTGGGCGCCATGTCTGTAGCAACATATTAGCAAATTTGGAGTCCCACCAATGAAATGAGAATGGAGTTGTAGTTTAGAACAACCTTGACTTATAAAAACAATCAGACAGTGTCAGTGTGCTGTTCACAAGCAGCATCAGCTGATGTGAGCTATGCCTCACAAAAAAGAGCTCTCAGAAGACCTACGACCAAGAGCTGTTGATTTGCATGTAGCTGGAAAGAGTTAGAGTCATCTCAAAGACTCTATATACTCATCAGTCCACAGTCAGACATACTGTATTTATAAATGGAGACAGTTTGGTTGTGTGGCTACTCTCCAAAGAAGTGGGTGCCCAGCCATTATGTCCAAAGGCACAATGCAGAACACTCAATGATGTGAAAAAGAACCCTAGAGTAACAGCTATAGACTTAGAGTTCATTGGAGTTGGTTAACATCTCTGCTCATGAGTTAACAATATGCAAAATATTGAACAGGCATGGTATCATTGCAGGACACCAAAAACAACATTGCAGCATGTCTGAAGTTTGCCAAAGACCACCCTGACCTCCACAACACTACTCGGAAAATGTCCTGTGGACAGATGGAACAAAGGTAGAATTTTTTGGGAGGAACATACCGTGCTGTGTATGATGTGAAAGGAGAACCATATGCCAACATGAAAACATCATCCAAACAGTGAAGTATGGTGGGGGGAGCATCATAATTTGTTTTTCTGCCTCTGGACCTGAACTGCTTACCATTGTGGAGGGAAAAATTAATCCCCAAGTTTATCCAGGTATCCTACAGAATAATGTCAGGATGGCTGTCAGCATGTTGAAGCTCAGAACAAACTGGGTGATGCAGCAGGACAATGATCCTAAACTTCAAAGTAAATCTACTACAGGATGGTTATGGACACACAAAACCCACATTTTAGAGCGGCCCAGTCAGAACCCAGACCTCAATCCAATAGAGATACTGTGGAATCACGTATCTTTAAGATTAGACTTAAGACTTTCCTTTTTGATAAAACTTATAGTTAGGGCTGGATCAGGTGAGCCTGAGCCTTCCCTTAGTTATGCTGCTATACGCCTAGGCTGCTGGGGGGCCCCATGATGCTCTGAGTTTCTCCCCTCTCTTCTCTCTCCATCCATCTATATGCCACCACTACCCATTACTAACTTTGTGTCTCCTCTCTCCCATAGTGTGTCCTCTCTCCCTGTGCTCTTCCTGTACCTTTCTGCAGGTAGCCCTGGCTCTGGAGCTTTACGTTTCTGATGAGCAGTCACCAGCCACATCGACCTGCCCTGTGTTTGGTTGTTTGTTGTTGTGTTTCTTGTGTTTTGTTGCTTTTCTTCTTTTCTCTCTCCTCTATCTACTCACCCCAACAGATCGAGGCAGAAGGCCACCCACCAAGACCCGGGGTCTGTTGGAGGTTTCTTTCGTCAAAGCGAGTTTTTTTTCAACCAGTTATTAAAACACTGTTTTCATTACTTTTTCCATGATCAGTTTATTTTCAATGGATGTGTTCAATAAAGGCATGAAAGATCACGACTGTTTGTGTTTTATCAGCTTAGAAATATTGTGTTTGTTGATATTTGTGACTTTGGCGATCAGATCCCATTTCATGACCAATTTATGCAGAAAACCAGCAAATTGCAAACAGTGCTGTTACTGTTTTTTTGTGACTATGTATACTTTATAATATTTTTTACTTGATATCAGCTTGAAAAGGAAGAAAGAGACAGCATCCAGAAAATGAAAGACACTGAGCGAGAGAAAACCACTGCAGAGCTGGTAGCATGGCAGCTGAGACGCAAACAAAAAGCAGAGGAAGAAGCCCAAGTAAACTGCCAAAGTCAGAGGGACTATCAAAACAAACTGGAAGCCATGAGAGAGAACCAGGATAACGGATGTTTAGCTGGAGGAAATGTCAACCTGGGTTTGTAATTTTCTGTGTGATCAAATTTTCTTGTACACTTGTTGGTTATGGTAATGGTAATGAACATAATCCTGTGTTTAGTTCAACGAAGCACCAGCGAAAAGTGCAAGAAAAAACAAGTGGACCTTCCTGCTCCAAGATTCAGTGGAAATATTCAAGTCACATTCACCCCAAGAGTTTTCCCAACAGCCCTCAGGGAATCAAGAGTGCCAGAGGAGGAAGAGGTGAGAGTTGTCAGTCTTCTTTTCTGTCATCTGACAGGTTTTCTCTTGTAGTTGTGCAGCACTGTGCATAATATGGTAGTACCACTATGGGGAAATCATAAGCAAGCAGAAAGAAATCACACTGAAAACTTGCAGCACAGTCCCTCATGGTTGGCTTGTTGACTCTCAAAATATCAGCATCAGCCATTGTGAATCACCACAGGTGGATAAAAGATGCAGAAAACATCCTCTTGGTTTGATGCTCGATCATACAGTAACTTCAGCTGTTCTGTTTACAACTTTTATGTGCGATTGTTTTCAAAATGCACAGCATTGTAAGTTTGGAATAGGCATTATTGTATGTCACACTGGGAAAAGCACAGATGGCTGAATTCTTTTGTGTGGTCTTGGTGGGTATACTGGCTCACTGTCACAGTGCAGTGCTTTACTGGAACACCTAAAATTAGCTAGGAGACCTGGGTCAAGAGTAGGCTTTTTGAGTAGAGGTTTAATTACAGAAACCTTAAAAGCCTGTGGAACAGCCTGCTAATAGAGAGACATTAATCAGATCTAATGTTATAACATGTTATTAAGTTATCTTTCCAGGCTAGAAAATACTCTTCTGACTTAGTGGAATGCCACCTCCTTTCCAGTTTTCTGTTACAGCCTAGAGCCACTAAGCATGAAGCTGGACACCAAAAGCAGGACTCAGATTGCTAGCGAATCTGGTATATTTATTGAAGACTGAAGTTCAGGGGTAAGAACAGAATGGTCAAGGTAGACGTGGAAGAGTCACTGGGTAGTCTACTGTCTCGGCAGATGAAGTCCAGAGAGGGTCAGGAATAGGATGGATGAGTAATGGGGGCAGACTCAGGACAGGTGAAGTGAGGTCACTGACCTTGACCTTTAACCACGGTAATCAGTTCATTTTTGAATCTAAGTGGACACTTGTGCCAAATTTGAAGAAATTCCCTCAAGGTGTAGTATCATGTTCACAAGAGTGGGACAAATGCCAGGTCATGGTGAGCTTGACCTTCAGCATGGAGGCATAATGAAATCACACTAGGATTCCAGATAAATCCAATTGTGGCTTTCAGGACTGGTTTGAGGTGACATTAAAACTCTTCAACAGTAACAGCTCTAATAGTAAATACATGTTGCATCACCCATTTCATTGATGATAATGTATGAAAATGAAAATAACGTCACAAAATGGACAGTCAAGGCAGTATCCAAAACTATAATTACTGCTTCGAAGTTGTATGTCTCTGCCAAACAGTCAAATTCATTGGTATGGATGTGATGTCACTGACCTTGACCTTTGACCACCAAAATCTAATCAGTTCATCACTGAGTCGAAGTGGACATGTGCCAAATTTGAAGAAATTCCTTCAAGGCATACCTTGAAGGACATGACATGACATATCACGTTCACAAGAATGAGATGGACAGACAACTTGAAAACATGATGCCCCTGGCCGCAGCTATCACCATGATGGTGGCATAATAAGAACAGTCACTCAGAGTCCTTGGCTATCCACAGCCTCTGGGGTGTTGTCCCACCATCTCTTTCCATGTTGTCGAAGTGCAGTTAGGTTCTTGTGTTCTTGTTTGGGGTTGCTGCTGCTCCTCCCTCTGAGGCCCCTGCCAGGTGGTGCTCTATCTCATTAGCAGAGTCAAATGATAGATGCTCTGCAGGATGCAGGTGGCATTTGTCAATACTTTTCCCCCAAAACATACTCCTTAATTCCAAAGTAGTACATCCTGTTATTTAAGAAGCACGCACACACATGATATAGTGAACATCCTGTTATAATGAAGAAACTTAAATTTATCCTTACAAGTTCCATGAGTATAAAACAGTGGAGCTGTTCCAGACATCTTTATATCCCACTGTATTCAATTCTCCTGCTTCCTCCTGCGACTCCCTTCATGGGAAGCGGTATTTATCCAAAAATACATGTGAATGATAGAGTAAACACAGACATTGCAACTGATTAAACATAGTTGAAGGTTACATTCTTATTCAGTTCCGTTATATGAATTAGTGCCCATGCTTCAAACCCAGTGTAAGTTATTTACCATATAAGTGTATAAAGATATAAGTGCTTTTTGCTACAATACATATTCTTATATGTGCACAGTGAACAGTGTTGATGCCTGAATTGCAATGTCTCACACAGTTAATATCTCACAACGCCCAGCAGACTGTTGTTTAGGTTAGGCCCTGAGAGGAGCACAGCATTGAGTGACGTACCCTTGAACTGCGCACTAGAGTCAAATACCATTCTTATTTGAAACAGCTTTTGTGGGTGGTATATGCCAAAGTAGGGCAGGTACCAGTATTCTTTGTTTCCCTGTACTGGGGGTGCGAGCTCTTCATGGCCATTGTCTAACATTTTTTGCATAAAATCTATTAAGTGGGCTTTCATTACAGGGTTCTTGTTGAGGATACGCTCTAGTGACTTGAGGCAATTGATCACGTAAAGGCGATTGTTTGGCAGCTGTACTCTAAGCTGGTGGAATGGTAGTGGAGCCACCCAGCTTCGTCCCTCGTTCTGTGAAAACTCCTTATCCATAATTTTGAGGAATAACAGATCCTCCATTGAAGGCGCCACCTTGTGTCATTTTTGGTCTGATTGAAGACGTTGTTTCCAAAACTATTGTTTTGGGCATTGTATTTTGTGTTTGAGTCGTTAACTGACACTTTCCCATTTGCTAGACTGTCATGTGGTTTTAGCTGCTATTTTGTGCGCTATGTGTTCGAGATGACTATGCCCACATGCAGCAGCTGGAGTGGGAATTTCTTCTCTTTTATCTGGTATCATGTTGCACTCAATGTGGGTAGGGGTATTGTATGAGAACCATCTATGGACTCTATTGCATATCCAAAGGCTCTTCTGCCAGCAGCAAGACCTATACCACTGCAGGTCTAGAGGTTGTATGGCGTTACACTACTGTTAACTTTGAACATATCAAAGAACTCAGAGCGTGCAAGGGAAACGTTGCTCTGGTCGTCCAGCATGGCATACATTTGTTTACTGTTGTTGCAATCATTAATGGGATAAACATTGACCAGACATATTTTGGAGCATGATTTTCCCAAGAACCCCTCTCCACATACTTCAGTGCAACTGTTAACTACCGCTGCCTCCTGTCCTACTTGTCTCTCCCCGCCGTAATTTTCAGGAGGCAAGAGAGATCTTGGGGGGCGCAGTGTGTCTGGGTGTAAAGCAGTTGGGTGCTTGTCACTGCCACACTCTGAGCGTTTAACTGCTGCTTCACAGTTTCTTGCCCCATGCTTGTTTGATGCACAACACTTATAACAGATATTGTGTTGCTTTAGAATTGTCTTCTGATACAGAAAAGGTTTTTCTCTAAAGCCCTTGCATTGTTGTAAAGCGTGGGGTTTTTTATGCACGAGACAGTGCTTGTCTGGTCCCTCAGTCGGTGGGGCTGTAACATTAGTCTTATGCACTAAGACCATCCATCCATCCATCCATCTATTTTCTTCCGCTTATCCGGGACCGGGCCGTGGGGGCAGCAGTCTAAGCAAAGATGCCCAGACTTCTCTTTCTCCAGACAATTCCTCCAGCTCCTCCGGGGGAATGCCCAGGTGTT
>NW_018128253.1:237755-246624 GCF_001952655.1 Monopterus albus | reverse complement strand
AAAAAGCAGAGACGAGATCCTGTGGTCCCCAAACCGGACTCCCTCCGGCCCCTGGCTGCGCCTAGAAATTCTGTCCATAAAAATAATGAACAGAACCGGTGACAAAGGGCAGCCCTGCCGAAGTCCAACATGCACTGGAAACAAGTTTGACTTACGGCCGGCAATGGGAACCAAGCTCCTGCTCCGGTCGTAGAGGGACCGGACGGCCCTTAGCAAAGGGCCCTGGACCCCGTACTCCCAGAGCACCCCCCACAGGACGCTGCGAGGGACACGGTCGAATGCCTTCTCCAGATTCACGAAACACATGTGGACAAGTTGGGCAAACTCCCATGAACCCTCCGCCACCCTGAAGAGGGTATAGAGCTGGTCCAGTGTTCCATGGCCAGGACGAAAACCGCATTGTTCCTCCTGAATCCGAGGTTCGACTATCGGTCGAATTCACTAAGACCATTTTGCGATTATTAGTATAGCTCCTGGGCGCCTTCCTAGGGAGGTGTTCCGGGCATGTCCCGCCGGGAGGAGGCCCCAGGGAAGACCCAGGACATGCTGGAGGGACTATGTCTCTCGGCTGGCCTGGGAACGCCTTGGCATTCCCCCGGAGGAGCTGGAGGAAGTGTCTGGAGAGAGAGAAGTCTGGGCATCTTTGCTTAGACTGCTGCCCCCACGACCCGGTCCCAGATAAGCGGAGGAAAATGGATGGATGGATGGATAGTATAGCTCTCTCCAAACTTGTCCTTTTTTACCCCTGTAGTGGATAGTGACGGCAGTTTGAAGCTGTGGTCATTACGTGCTTTTGCTAGTATTTGTATGTAATGTATGAAGAATGTGAAGGGGGGAAAGTTACCTTGTGCTCCTGCTTGTAGCGTGATCCCTCCGTCATCCATTTGTCCTGTACCGATACCTCTTGCAGTGTCGAGATAAGAGAGTCCATGTAAATAACCCTCTTGGTTCGCTGAATTAATCTCTGCTAGTAAATCACTTAAGTCTCTCAGTTTTTGACTGTCTTTGGGCCTGATTCTGGGGAACTGATCAAGTTTTGCAAATAAAGCCCTCTCAGTGGCCTCTGGTGACCCATAGATCTCCTCCAATCTCTCCCAAATTAACTCTAATGCCACAGCTAGTTTGTTTATGTTCACCACCTTAATGCGGTGAGCCTGTTTGGCCAACTCTGGGCCCAGTGACTTTATCAGGAGGTCAATTTCTTCTGATGCTCTAAGTTCAAGGATGTCACTTGCATTGATGAAGGTTGATTTCCAGGATAAATAGTTTTCTGATTTATCATCAAACCTGGCAAGTTCAGATGTTAACAACTGGCTCCTCACTAAATATTTGGCAAGCTCATTGGTGTCACTAGACTGGTGTTGATCACGGGTGTAATACTGAAAGCGACCAGTGTGTACCCAGGAGTGTCATGGCTCTTGTATTGCCGGTGACTTCCTATTGCTGGTGACTCACTGGGTGGCCTAGACTCGCTATTCTCTGGGGTTCTGGGGGGCTGACCGTCCTTTGGTGGTGTAGACATGTCGTCCTGATGCACCTCTGATTCCTTGGATAGGACTGGTTGCATGCATGTTTTCCCTGACTCTTTATCAGTTGGTCGACAGTGCTTCTTTATGTATTCTGCTGTGCATTCCTGTGCACTTTGCATTTCTTTTGGAAGGTACACATGTTGATCTATTATGTCCAGACTTGCAGCAGTGAACTCCAACACTGCTGCTTCTGCGGCTGCGGCTTGAGCTTCACCTTCTTTTGCCAATACCTCCAGCGTTGCTTCTAATCTGGCCCTTTCCAATTTGATCTCTAATTCTTTCTTTGCAAATTCAACTCTGGTATGAGTGGCCTCTGCCTTTGCACGTGCAGTGGTGGCTGCTAGTAATACACTTGAGGCTGCAGAATGCTTCAATGACCTCGAGGCTGAAGACCTAACTTCACTCTCAGCTTTATCCATGATTTTGCTGGTGCACTGTGCTTTTGCGCTCTCTTCATGTGCTGCGTCTTACGTGCTGGTCAAGAATGGCATTTAACCCATGTAACAATGCAGCCTGGGGACCAGGAGTTCATCGTTGGTTTCTCTTTTCACTGTTCTGGCCTCGTAGAAACCCTTTCCACTATCCAGTTAGTTAAACACCTCCACACAATTAGTCACAAATGTCAGGATGGGTTTAGACTGTCGTGGCTAGAGTGTGATGCCAACTAAATTAATTCAGACAAACCATCCCAATTTAAAGGATCATTTAATATTACAATTATTCTGAACAGAGTAGCAGTTGAACAGACAATCTGATAGTTAGGGAAACAGATAACAGATGGAATGGATACAGTATTAAAGAAGTAGATTGTCAGAGCGCCATTCAGTCATAGTCAGCAGTCAGTCTTAATTCAGCGGCCCCCCAAGCGGGCTGGGTTCCCCACAAAGTATACTCTCCCTGTCACAGTAGTATTGTCATCCTCTCTTCTTTTTCTTCTTCTGCTCTAACCCAGCTTTTTATCTGCTCGCACTTGCACAGCCCGCCTGAGCCATGAAGACGCGGTGCCATGCCAGCTACCCACACACCTTCTTCCGAGCATTGTCTAAAAATGTCCAGTACATGAACTTCTAGGTCACATTGACCTAGCGCACATTTCCTTTTTCTAAACCTGAACAGAGCACACAAACAGTTCACATAAGGCTGCAGCTACAGTATATCCATTCCCTATCTGAGGAGGAAGTCACTCGGGATGTTGATCCATAGGTTAAACAAGGGGGACACAGCCCAAGATATTCTTGCCTGCGCCAGAAACAGATCAAGCTTCCGTACACACTTAGCTCAGCCTTACATCCTTTACACAACTATTACAAATAATATCTAAATATGAACTACATACTGTTCTATTACATATTACCTCTGGAACCTTGTTTATTTTCAACCACTACAAGACTGTTCTTTATATGGCAGGTGTGAAACTGTAACAACAATACCATACATGCATAAGTAAACTGAAAGGAAATACATAAAACACAGCTTCCAGCAGATAATGCTAATCAAAAATGCACATGACTTAGCTATGTCACAACAAATAAACTATGCATGGATATGCTAAATCCCTTGAAAATAATTAGCTTATAATAATGTCAACTGCTTGAATCTTGTCATTTTGTATCTGATGTTTGTTTTCATGTATTATTGTTACAGCAATACTTAACAGAGAATGCCTTTCATGCACTCACTAGAGAGCGTCAAAATAACACAACCACCGCTAACTCTTGCTATCTTATTTACCACTGCGATATCTTGCCTCATTGTGCACTTCTTGTCTCGCTTAAAGGGCCAGCGCACATAACTAAACTAAGGCAAGCCAGAACAATCACTATGTCACCTATTTGCATGTTTCTTTTAGGGGTGTGTCATCACTGTCTGACCATAATATTGTGAAGGTATTCCTTCTTCCATCTTCTCCAAAACTGTTTGTAAATCTTTAATGATCGCCGTCTCTGCATTTTGTCTTTCATTTACAGTAGTGAGCAAGTTTGATTTGTCTTTTAGTACATGTCGTCTGAGTTGTGCTACTGCTCTAACTGCATGGGAACAGGAAGAGAGCTTAGTGAGGCAGTCACAGAGGCTTGTATGTTTTACAGTTTGTGTGTTTAGCATCTACACTTTTTTCACCTCTGGGTCTCCAACTGGAAGTTCTATTGTCTCTTTAGTTGGAAAATGTATTTCTTTTTCCCACAGGAAATCAGGGCCTGTGAGCCAGTTGGATGACAGCAGTTTGTTTACTGTCGTGTCATGACTTTGTCCTGCCTGATTGATGCCATGTCAGCTGGGTTTTGTTCATGGGGACATAAAACCTTTGCTGTGGTGTGGTGTTGCAAATTTTTTGTACTCTATTAGCAACAAATGTGTGGAAATGCCTCGCTTCGTTATTTATGCACCCTAAAGTAACCTTTCAGTCTGTCCAATAGAACTCTTGCTCATTGTCATAGAGCAGCTCTTCTCTCAACATGCTGCTCACAGCTACTGACACTGCCGCTGTGGTCAGTTCTAACCTTGGGATTGTGGTTACCTTTGTTGGAGAGACTCTTGCTTTACCCATAATAAAGATACAGTGAATGTCCTTGTTTTTGTTTAACAGTCTAAGATAAGAACATTGAAAATAGCCTGTTGCTGGATTTCACCCAACACATTTCTTGGAGTATCCTTTTGCCATTGAGCACATATGGAGCTACGAATCCTAGGGGGTCATATATTGCTGTGTCTGTGGACAATATTCCACGCCTTGTTGGGGGTTGGTCTTTCAATGTCATGTTGAATGTAAAGCAATCTTTCTCTACGTTCCAATAAATTCCGATTGCTCTTTCTGCTTGCGTTTCATTGAATGTCAGGTCCTTCATTTTGATGTCTGTTGCATGTTCTGATGTTGGTATGCTGTTTAGAACGACACTATTGTTGGACACAAACTTGTGCAACCTTAGTCCACCCTTAGCACACATTTTGCGTGCTTCTTGTGCCAGTTTTATAGCATCTTTCACTGTCTCTACACTGGATGACTCCGTCGTCTACATAGAAGTCTCTGGATATAAACCATGAGCCTACAGGATATGTAAGGCTATACTCCTTGGCCAGATGTTTAAGTCCATAGTTCGTGCACCCTGGTGACGAGACAGCACCAAAGAGATGTACCGTCATCCTGTATGCTTGAGGCTGTGAGTTGATGTCTCCATCCTTCCACCATAAAAACCGCAAGTAGTTGCAATCGTTTTCTTTGAGCTGGAACTGGTGGAACATTTTCTCAGTGTCGTACATTACAGCTACTTGATGCTGTCGGAATCGTATAAGGACACCAGTTAAGTTGTTAATCATGTCAGGACCATTTAGTAAATGTTCACTGAGACAGGTACCTTGATGCTTGGCTGAACAATTGAAAACCACGTGGAGCCTCTCAGGTTTCTTAGGGTGGTAGATGCCATGGTGTGGTATGTGCCATGTTTCTCCTGGCGGTCCATTATCATCCGTTTCCTCTGCATCTCCTCTTTGGATGATGTCATTCATGTATTTGATGTCATCCTTCTTGTATTTTTCATCTCTTGTGAATTTATCTTTGAGCTGATTGAATCTGCTTTCTGCAAGTTGTCTGTTACTTGACATTTGTGGCCTTTCTTTAAATGGCAATGGCATTTCGTAATGTTTCGCGAGCCTGTATTTTCCATTGTTCATATAGGGTGTAAAGTTTCTTCTTTTTTTGCTCATGTCTTCCCTTTGATATGTTATCATCTTTTCTGTTTGTACCTTTACTCTTTCGGAGCATCTTGGCATTTCTAGTGTGCTCTGGATTTTATCTTGTAGCTCACTTAACATTTGTTCTTTACATGTGATTGAATCTTCAGTGTCTTGTCTGTTCTCACCTTCATTTTGAAGCAAGTCTTTTAGGCCTTGAACTTCCCTTTGTAAGCTTGTGATTTGTTCATTAATGTATATTGGAAGCAACTGTAAAATTAGTTTTGGTGAAGACTGTTATTAGTTCCTTTCAGCTTCTCAGGAGCTGCTGACATTGCTGTGGACAGAGACACAGCAATAGAGGTCAGAGTCACTGTGGACTGTGCCAGTGGACACTTCAGTAAAGCTTTCATTGTTATGTCTCAAGTCTGGTGTGATTCACCATGAAGAGATTAGCAGAGAGGAGACATGATCTATGACATGGCATTTCACACTAGTGCATATCTGAAGAACACATGCCCATGCTGCTCTTGAGACATGGCGCAGATTTAATTGTTCCTATTTGCCCTAATTGTTCTTTTATGTATCTAACAAAGAAATTTCTCAAATATAAAACATTCATAGACAATAACATTTTTGTCTTATTATATACTTTATTGGTTTAATTTGTACCTTTTACATTTTAATCAACCAGTGGCTCAGGAAACAAGCTGAAGCCACGAAGTCATTCAGTGCAGATGTTGATGAGCTGAAAGACCTAAAGGAGGAGGACAGGAACCCTAACTGGTTAAAGGATAAAGGAGAGTAAGTAAAGCTGATTCTCAAGACTATTTAATAGTACTTATTTTTCTGATCGATGGAATCACTAAATCAAATCTTTCTTTCAGCAATTTTTTTGCGATTGGAGACTACCTGAGTGCAGTAAATGCCTATAACCTGGCTATCAGGCTCAACAGAAAGATCCCTGCTCTGTATTCAAACAGGGCTGCATGTCATCTGAAGTTAAGAAATCTTCATAAGGCCATTGAGGATTCCTCTCAGGTACTGCCTGTGTGTTATTTTCACTCTGCATGCTGCAAAATATGCTCAGTTAAAGCTTCACTGTGCATGTTTGTGTTTTGCAAACAGCAACAAGACATTACTTGGTTTATAATACCTGGAAATTCTGTGGTCAACTACTGCATAAGATGCATAACTCTTGATGGAGTTGTATTTTAGGTACTGCAGGCAGAATGTTTTGAGAAGGTAGCTGAACACATCAAAGACGAGAACATATTTTTGTTCTCTGCACTGATTTTGATGAACTGTCTATCTTGAGACTGACTTTGTTAGAGGAGTGCAAAAATAAACTGAATGCAAAAGCATCACTCTCCCATTCTTTGGCACATTTAACCTTGTGATGGCAGCAGCCTTGAGTTTGAGGTTGCACCATTCAAGAAAAAGCATACCCAGAGAGTCAGCGACAGCTCACAGGCAGGACACCCAGTTATTGACCTTGGATCAGATTTGACAATGAGTAGGGTGGGTACTTCAGTGGAAGCAACAGTATCAAAGGTAGAAGACAGAAAACTGAGGGAGGTCACTGTGGCTGGAGGAAAGTGATATCAAATGACAGCCTCAGGGAAAGAAAAGGTGCTTAGGGGCAGGTGAAGAGTGCAGTGGTTGGTGACCCCACATTGAACAATACTTCCTATGAAGACACTCACATCAGTTGGGTGAAATCCAGCAACAGGTTAGTAACCAGTGTGCAGCATAATGGTCTCGTAAGTAGAAGTTAGCACCGAACAGCAGTCAGGAGAGTGGTGAGAGTAGGCAGCCAACGAAAGGGAAGGGCTTAGACCATATTCACACAGCAGCCATATTTGTTGTCACGTGACAATTGGGGTGGGAAACTCCATACACCAAAGCTCGACAGACATGGCTTTGGGGAAAGGTTTAGCATGCGTTCGTCTGCTGACTTTTAATCTATTTGGAAATTGGGCTAATGCACATGTAGATGACATATAAATACACATTTACTTACCACACTCTTGTGATAAATCTCCTCATGTAAGTTTTTTTGCTGGGGGACACTTCCTGGAAGGAGGTATCTCTCTTCATGCTTCATTGCATTCATGCCAATGTGCTTTGAACTAACTTTTTTTATGTAATCTGTATGAACATTACACAGAAGTATGTATTTCAGTGAGTATAATGTCACATAATGTTACTGATAACACATTCCTGTCTCATCTGGAGCATCCCAACACATACATTAGGATGCTATTCATCGATTTCAGTTCCGCATTTAATACAGTAGTCCCTTATAAATTGGTTCAGAAGCTCCACAACTTGGGACTGTCCACATCACTGTGCTCCTGGATCCAGGACTTTCTGGCCAATAGGTCTCAGGTGATCAGAATAGGCAGCCCTTTAGCATCTAAACTGGTTCTGAACATGGGTACACCGCAGGGTTGTGTGTTCAGCCCAGTCCTTTATATCCATTTCACACACGGCTGCACTGCCATCCACACTTCAAATACCATCGTGAAGTTTGCAGATCATGCCACCATAGTGGGTCTCATTTCAGACAATGACGAGACTCACTACTGAGAGGAGATCCAGGTGGTGTTCAGACAACTGTTAGGTTCTCTCTCAAGCCTGGAGGTGAGAGAGAGAGCGAGAGAGAGAGAGAGAGAGCAGGACCCAAACTACAGGAGTCAGTTAAACAGACAAATGTTTTATTGTAATATACTGAAGTAGCGGAGTAGAAGAAACTGATTAAATGTCAGTGGCAACACCTCCAAGACCATCACGCTGAATACAGGGGCTCCACAGGGGTGCGTGCTCAGCCCAATGCTCTTCACACTGCTGACCCACGACTGTGTGCCAACCTACAGCACCAACCACATTGTCAAGTTTGAGGATGACACGACTGTAGTTGGCCTCATTACCAACAATGATGAGGCCAACTACAGGAATGAGGTGTGCCAACTGGTGCAGTGGTGTAAGGGCAACAACCTCTTTCTCAATGTGGGGAAGACTAAAGAGATTGTTGTGGACTTCAGGAGAATACCTCTAAAGCATTCACCACTGAGCATCGACAGTGCTGTAGTGGAGAGAGTGAGCAGTACCAAGTTCCTGGGGGTGCACATCTCTGAGGAGCTCTCCTGGACCAACAACACCACATCACTGGCCACTAACAAAAAAACATGGCGCCCACTGAGGCGAACGTGTTTGCGCGTTCCACTCTTGAATGCTGTTTTTTTCTTCGTTTTCTTCTTTTTTGTGTGTTTTTTGTTTTTTCTGCAGTGCACAAATGTCATGCACTGCTTACATACAACAGACAGGCATTTCTGGATATCGCCAACTCACAAAGCCACTGGGAATTTACTGGTTTCATACCACCGATTCGGCGACAATAACAACAATGGCGGGCCACCATTGCCCGCAGGGAGCCTCCGGACCACCAGGCACAAGCGAGCAGGCTGAAATCAGGAGAGAAACCCGGAGACGGAGACGCAAACGCGGCAGGCGAGGAGGGCTTCATGCTAGGCTAAAAACTCGCGCTACCCGACCGCCATTACCCAGCCTCTTCCTAGCTAACGTACAGTCTCTGGAAAAAAACTGGACAAGCTAAGGGCTAGGATAACAACACAACGGGAAATCAGAGAATGCTGTGCTCTAGTTCTCAC
>NW_018128253.1:236059-237073 GCF_001952655.1 Monopterus albus | reverse complement strand
TACCTGTATTGACAACATTGTACCCACCATACAAGTCAGGAGGTTTCCCAACCAGAGGCCCTGGATAAACAGTCAGGTACGCCACATGTTGCGTGCTCACTCTCATGCATTCAGATCAGGTGATGAGACAGAGTACAAAGCTGCAAAGTACAGACTGAGGAAAGCCATCACAGCGGCCAAGAGGCAGTACAGAGAGAAGCTGAATGGCTTCTATTCTACTGCTGACTCCGGACGGATGTGGCAAGGCCTGCAGCACATCACAGACAACAGGCCCACCACCAGCTTAATCAGCTCCAGAGACAGCCTGCCGGATGACCTAAACACCTTCTACACCTGCTTTGAGACCTCCAGCCACAGCACAGAGAAAAGGCACACACACAGCACCCAACCCCCCACCTCCCCAACTCCCCTCCACTAACTGTCTCACCAGGCCAGGTATGCACAGTCCTAAGGAAGATCAACCCCCGCAAAGCAGCAGGACCGGACAACATCCCTGGGAGGGCTCTCAGGGCATGTGCCAGCGAGCTGGCTGATGTTCTCACCACCATCTTCAACCTCTCCCTCAGCCTTCAAATACCTGGGTGTCCACATCAGTGAGGACCTCACTTGGACACTTAACACCACACAGCTGGTCAAGAAGGCCCAATGGCGGCTGTACTTCCTGAGGAGGCTGATGAGGTTTGGCATGTCGCCTAGGATCCTTTGCAACTTCTACAGCTGCATCATTGAGACCATCTTGACCAGCTGCATCACTGTCTGGTATGGCAGCACTACTGCTATGGACCGCAAGCGCCTGCAGAGAGTGGTAAAGACTGCGGAGAAGATCACTAGGACTCCACTCCCCTCTCTGCAGAGCATTTACCACCGCAGGGTGCGTAGGAAAGCTGCCTCCATCCTCAAAGATCCCACCCACCCCCAGCACGGACTGCTCACTTCTCTGCCCTCTGGCCGGAGGATCAGAAGTGTGAAATGCAGGACCACTAGACTGAAAAACTCTTTCTTTCCCTCTGCCAT
>NW_018128253.1:216298-235192 GCF_001952655.1 Monopterus albus | reverse complement strand
TACAGTCAGGGAAAAAATTATTTGAACCCCAGCTGATTTTGTAAGTTTGCCCACTAACAAAGAAATGATCAGTCTACAATTTCAATGGTAGGTTTATGTGAACAGTGAGAGACACAACAATAACAAAAAAATCCAGAAAAATGCATTACAAAAAAAGTTATACATTAATTTGCATTTTCATGAATGAAATAAGTATTTGATCCCCTATCAGTCAGCAAGATCTCTGGCTCCCAGGTGTATTTTATACAGGTAACGAGCTGACATTGGGAGCCAAATCACAAAATCAGCTGGGGTTCAAATCATTTTTTCCCTGACTGTATCTCTGAAGGAAATCTGCTGGTGTAGTGTTTACTCTCTGCAGTATACACTGACACAATACTAAAAGTCAAACAGTCTATATATAAAGAAGCTGTCAGGGTCCTAGGCAATTAACTTAAAAGCTGCCTTTGTATTATACTTCCTAGATACAGTATTGTCTGGGTAAATCACATTAAATTCTACAGTGTTTATTCATAGCTTAGCATCTTCCCCACTTCAATATAAATGCTGTTTTAATTATGTAATTTGAAGAAAAAAACAACGGTTATAGCACCAACTAGTGCAGTTACACCAAATTTTGCATGGGGAATCAACAATTCAACCTCGGGGTCCTGGTAAAATTTCATACGATGGAGTTTTTTTAAAATGAGATCCATCCTTTTTCCAAAAACAACACTGTAGTATCAATGTCAGTTTGCACATGGCTTTGAGTTTCATCATAGCCTGTTAGGTTGTACCATTTAGTTTATCCTTATTACTTGAATTCAGTCATCACATTGTATTTATTCGGTGTTTATTCTATTTTAGTTTCTTAAATGGTATGGGCATTCAATATTAGGAGAGAAAGAAACAGTATTTTGATTTTTCTGTATGTCCTGCACATATAGTGGCAATAAAAAGTATGTGAACCCCCGGCAGCAATAACTTCAACCAGGTGCTTCCTGTAGCTGTGGATAAGACCTGCACATGTTTCAGGCGGAATTTTAGCCTGTTTTTCTTCCTGCAGAACTGCTTTAGCTTCATCAAATTCTTTGGATGTCTCCCGTGTATGGCTCTCTTCAAGTCACTCCATAGCATCTTTATTGGGTTGAGGTCTGGGCTGTGACTTGGCCACTCCATAAGGGGGATTTTGTTCTGTTGTGGACTTGCTCCGGTGTTTTGGGTCATTGTCCTGTTGCATCACCCAACTTCTACAGAGTTTCAGCTGATGTACAGACATTCTCACATTATCCTGAAGAATTTTTTGATAGACTTTGGAATTCATCTTCCCCTCAATGATGGCAAGCTGGCCAGACCCTGATGCAGCAAAGCAGGCCCAAATCATGTTTCCTCCACCATACTTTACGGTTGGGATGATGTTTTCATGATGATATGCAGTGCCCTTTTTATGCCAGATGTAGTGCTGCATGCTCTTTCCAAATAGTTCAATATTAGTTTCATCAGTTCACAAAACATTTTGCCAATACCACTGTAGTGTCAGTGTGCTCTTTCGCAAACTTAAGGCATGCAGCAATGTTCTTTTTAGTAAGCAGCGGCTTCCTCTGTCCTGCCATAGACACCCTGCTTGTTCAGTGTTTTACATACTGTAGACTCATGAACATAGATGTTATCCAGTTCCAATGATGCCTTCAAATCTTTTGCTATCATTCGGGGTTGTTTATTTACCTCAGTGCTCTTGGGGTTATTTGGGGCGCCCACTTCTTGGTAGAGTAGCCATAGTCCCAAAGTGTCTCCATTTGTAGATCGTTTGCCTAACTGTAGACTGGTGAATTTTTAGTCTTTGAAATCACTTTATAACCCTTTCCAGCTTTATGTAAATCAACAATTCTTGATCATAGATCTTCTGAAAGCTCTCTTTGGCGAGGCATGGCTCACATGAGTATATTCTTCTTGTGTGGAGCAAACACAAAAGGTTTGAGTGGTATTTATCTGTCACACTAGCTCTAGTCCACACCTCCAAACTCATTTTCTTAACAAGACTCCAGGTATGCTACCACCTGACTCCAACTAGCTTTTTTGAGGTCATTAACTCAAGGGTTCACCTACTTTTTCCACTAGTACTATGAGGTTTTTATGGCTGTTCTCAATAAAGACATGAAAGATCAGAATTTTTTTTGTGTTGTTATATTAGGCACATTATATTTGTGAAGACTCTTGACTTAGATGAATATCAGATCACATTTTGTGAAAACCATGTAATTCCAAAAGGTTCACATACTATTTCTTCCCACTGTATAATGAATTGACAATAAAAATCTTTCATCTTGATGATGGTTACAGCAGGCAGTGGAGTCAGTTCGTAGGGGTTGATGTTATGGCTCGGAGTCAGACGTGAAAATCCAGTCCTTAGGAAGCATGTGCAGACAGGCTGGAATGGTGCTAGGAAGAGGAGTCACTGGAGGTGGATCGTGAGTCTAGCAGTGAGCTGAAAGGAGTACTGCAGAGAGGCTGGCCCAGATGGGATGGTGCTGGCTAGAAGAGCTGTGGGGATTGTGGGGAGTCCTTTGCTTGATTTGGATTCTGTTTATATCAGCCGTGTCCAGAAAAAGGCTGGCAGCATAGCTGCAGATCCAACCCACCCTGGTAATAAATTCTTTGTGCCTCTGCCCTCAGGAAGGAGGCACAGGTCCATAAGAACTCGAACCTCCAGACTGAGGGATAGCTTTGTCCCCAGGGCCATGACCATCATAACCCCCTTTCTTGAAATGATATGACTTACAGCCTACAACACAGCTGTAAGACATTATCGTTTTCATAATTTTCCCAGCCCGATTGTCATGTGACAACAAATATGGCCGTCATGTGAATATGGTCAATAGGGCAAAAATCCAAAGTAAATTGGCCTAGGGCTATTGAGGGGGCATATGGGCAACAGTTAATTCAGATCTGGTAGATGCTCTCAAAGCACTAAAAGGGACAGATGAAAACAAGCTAGAGAAAATAGATGTAATTTATGAATATAGAGTGCAAAGGTCTGGAGTTTGTGAGAGTAGAAATAAAACAGCAATATAGATAGTAAAGTCAAGGCAGCAGGAGATTGATAAACTTGTTCAAAAACAAAGACAGCTTAGAAAGCAGTGGAGAAAAGCAACAGAAAGTGAGAGAGAGGGCATTAATATGTTTCAAAATGACCTGAAAACTAGGCTGGCAAATCTAAGTAGAGAAAAAAGGCTTAAAAAGGCTAGATGGAAAAAGATTGTTATAAGGATCCATATAAATTCACCAAAGCACTATTTAATAAAGAGAAAAGTGGCACACTGAAAGTGCCTGAGACAACTAGAAGCTTACTTAGACAAGATGCATGCAGATAAAGATAGGGACAGGAAGCTAGGTCTGCCAGTAGATATGCCCCCCACTGGGGCAGGAGGCTTGAATTTGAAGGTAGATAACCGAAGAAATCACCTTTGTCACCTTCATTTGGCCAAGTATGTTACACACAAGCAATTTTTTTCCGGTTCAGAACCAAGGCAGCCATCTGCGGCACCAGCTCACATCGATGGCTCTAACCATCAGGGACAACCTGGGGGTTCAGTGTCTCGCCCAAGGACACTTCGACATGTGGACTGCAGGCACCATGATGCAAACCTCCAACCCTCCAGCTGGGAGATGACCGCTCTACCCACTGAAGCACAGTCGCCCCCAGGACCACCCTTTCGTTTGATCTTCTCTCCAAAGCCACTCCTCCAAAACGGAACACACACTGCACACATGTGCACTGCCTGACTACTGCTTACAGGTGTCAGGAAAATAACAAATGCCCCCCAAGCAAAACAAAAGCAATAATTACCTGTCCAGCAGAAAAATGGCCACCATGGTGTCACTTTTCACCCCCTTTTGTTCTCTCAGCTGTCACTGTCGTTCAGTAGCCACATCAGTGTTAATTCTGGTTTAATTGTTGTAGCATCCAACTTCTTTTTGGTTGTAACTTTCTCGAATACTGTGTTACCTGCCCAAATCTGCGGCCCCAAACCATAGCAGGCACCTCTGGCTCATGGCTAAAGTGCTTTAGCCTTGGCTGGTAGCTAGCTAACACACCTTCTAGCTCTTTTTATTCACAGCTTTCTTTGGCTGTTACATCAATTTCTGAACTTAGCTTCCTGTCTCCACTTTTAAGAGGAAACATCCTGAGTACCCAAAAACACGAAACAGCTTGACCAAATTATATAAGCTCATTGTCCGGCTCACATGAACTTAAAGGTGAGCACACGAACAGTTCACACAAAGTTGAAGCTATTTAACTCTAGCTATAAATGTACTGCTTGTGTGTAATCTACCCACTCTGATGGTATTCTATTACATAATCCATATTAACTTGTAACTTGAACCACTAAACACGCAAATCGGAATATCAGTTGACAGGCAGGTAAGCCAACCATTTGCTTGGGTCAAGTAAAATTATTGGTCAGGCTTTTTTCTGACCTGTTGCTGACATGGATGATGGATGTTTTTCTGTATGTTGTCGGTGCATTTAATGTATTCACTGCCATCAGGATGAAAAGCACAATTCAAAAAATGTAACAAAAATGCTTCTGAAACGAATCGCCATCCCCTACCTGTAAGCTCTTTTTAAATTTTATGTAAAGTAGTAATTAGCATCTGCCCATGTTTTTCTCCAGGCACTTGATTTGTTGACTCCACCAGTTGCTGCCAATGCCGCTGCCAGAGCCAGAGCCCATGTCCGCCGAGGATCTGCTTTCTGCCAGCTACAACTCTATGCAGAAGGTCTGAACAGACAACAGTTTGTCATCTTGATTTGATGCACTATTTACTATACACTTACATATTTTATATTTTGTTTTTAATGGCAAACACAGTAATTAAGCACTAACTATAAATTTTTCACTTGTGTTCAGACATGAACATAGAGTAACTTAACTGCAGTGTGTTTTTCAGAATGATGACTGAATGTCTAAACGGGTAACCGTGTCCACCTTGTGCTGTGCCTTGTGTTTTCTCAGGGCTACAAGATTACGAAGCTGCTGTGAAGATTGACCCTCACAATGAAGTGCTGCAATCAGACACACAGAGAATACGAGACATTATTCAAGGCACTGCAGCTAAACAGGAAATACAATGAGACAAAATATATTCTACATACATATGTGGCTGTTTATTTGCATAATTTGTGTCTTCCCCAGTCGTTTAATAAATGAAAACAGAGAACAAAGGCTGCTGCATTATGAATAACCATACAGTGAAATAGTTGCTTTAATCCATGCTGTAGACAGTGAGACAGGCTCCAAGCCAAGAAAGTATTTTAGTCATAGACATGAAACATTATGAAAATGTGTTGGAGTGTCACTATGTCTTACCATAGAATATGATGTATAATACAAGGGGGAGGCATTCATTATGTGCTGAGCACCCTCATGTGGTCAAATGATATATCTCCAAAATGAAGTTTTACATTGCAAATTTTCAAAATCAGTACGTACATTTACACACAGCTACAGAGACTAGAAAATGTTATTGGGATTAAAAGAACTGCACTAAGTTGGTTCAAATCTTATTTATCAGAAATATTCCAGTTTGTTCATGTTAATGATGACTCTTCCACACAGACTGAAGTTAATCATGGTGTTTCGCAGGGCTCTGTGTTAGGTCCAATTGTCTTCACTTTATACAATGTCCCTTTAGGCAATATTATGAGGAAGCACAGCATAAATTTCCATTGCTATGCAGATGATACTCTGTGAACCCAGATGAATCTGCTCAAATGGTCAATCTTCAAGCATATCTTAAAGACATAAAGGCCTGGATGACCGCTAATTTCTTACTTCTAAAGTCTGACAGATCCAAAGCTATTATACTTGGACCTGAAAACCTTAGAAATCTGCAGAAATTATAAAAGCTACAACTGTACACAGTGCAAGTTAAAGTGCAAGCAAAGACCAAATAATAAAATCACAGATGCAACAATCACAATAATAAATAGCAACAATAAAACAACTAACATGCTCCACTAATAATGTGACAATCCTATGATATGACATTCATTCATTCCTGAGGGTGGGGTCCCTGCTAGTGAAATATGCTGATGATCCATCCAGCTGTTTGTCCATAATCCTGCTGATCAACAAACACACACACAAAACAAAAAACATAAGAGCCTTGGGGGATGTAATGAGTGTTTGTGGTCATCAAACTTCCCTAATCATAGTCTTAAGTTCATATCAGGCTGACCTGTCCCTGTCCATCCTCATCCCACCCTGCTAACTTTGCAGTACATTGATTTCAGAATGAAAAGATTTAGAAATTGTCACTTTTCTTTGTCAACATAGAATTTTGGTGAAGTCCCTTGTTTTTTTCCTTGATTGTTTGTTTTTTTTTGTCATGATTCTTAAGTGCAAATTGAGGTCAACTGATCAGACCACACAGTAGGTCAGGACCCAGTGCCACTGGGGCATGGGAAGGCTGGAGACAGTCTCTAGATGATTTTGGAAAAAGTGGTGGTTTGATGCTTTATTGTAACTCAACAGTTCTGTTCCTTCTAACATGCTGTCCAAGCCCTCTCAAATTCCTTTAACATGATATAATAGAGATCATACCTCAGTGCTGGTTAGTAGTTTGCAAAAGTATAGGAGCTTTAAAACTTGTGTGCATAAAAAAGATTATTGTTAGTGCACTGATCTGAGCAGATCAGAGCTCCAGTCCTGTGGTACTGTGAAGTAGCACTTGAAGACCTCGACCACACACCCTGCCCTCTGTCAGCATACACAATTAAAATCTGTAAACACTCTGCAAAGGCGATTTTCTTATTTTTTCTTCTGCCAGTTCTGTTTTTTCCTAATCTCCTAATCAAATGTGACAAAAGCTCCTCAAAGAATTACGATTGGTTAAAATTCAGCATCAAAAGAATGCCACCATTAAGAGGCTCTGATTCGTAGTGGAGCTGCACTGAGGCAGGGAAGTTTGAGTGAATGATAAGCAGTGAATGATTTCTCTAGCATTTGAAAAGATAAACACAATTCCAGCATGCATAGACGAGTGAGAGAGTTGAAGTGTTATTACAAAAGATTAATCAAGAGATACAAAAGAGTTACTAGCAAGTGCTTGGAAATGGAAGAAATGGAGGTGAATACATGAGCTACTGCTTGGAACTCTGTGGGTGACTTTACTGTGGTAAGA
This sequence comes from Monopterus albus, assembly GCF_001952655.1. NCBI lineage: Eukaryota > Metazoa > Chordata > Actinopteri > Synbranchiformes > Synbranchidae > Monopterus > Monopterus albus. Next base: position 228,025 of record NW_018128253.1, on the reverse strand, counting down.
AAGTGTACTGAAAATTTTCATTACATTTTTTTGATGAGTATCTAGAGCAGGAGTCAAAGCACAAATATCCTCAGAGGAACAATGTCATAACATTTAGTTGTTCCTCTTTCTTATGTATTCACATCTGCGAGAGCTGTAGGAAGGATTTGATTAATATTTTCTCTAATAGTTGTGATTTTATTAGTAAAGAAGCTCATGAAGTCATTACTGCTGAGATCTAAGGAAATGTTAAGCTCAACAGCACTGTGGCTCTTTGTCAGCCTGGCTACAGTGCTGAAAAGAAACCTGGGGTTGTTCTTATTTTCCTCAATCAGTGATGAATAAAATGTGGTTCTGGCACTACAAAGGGCTTTTTATATGTTATTAAACTATCTTTCCAGGCTAAGAAAAACCCTTCTGACTTAGTGGAGTGCCACCTCCTTTCCAGTTTTTGTGATGCCTGCTTTAGGGAGCGGAGCTGCAAGCTGTACCATGGGGCCTCCTCTGTTTCACTGCCTTCTTTTTCAGAGGGTCAACAGTATCAACTGTCTCTGCTCTGCAGAGAGGGCAGTGGAGTCCTGGTGATCTTCTCAGCAGTCTTTACCACTCTCTGCAGGCGCTTGTGGTCCATAGCAGTAGTGCTGCCATTTAATCTGAACTGAACTAATACAATCAGAAACTATTTCAAAGCAGGTGGACTGCCTGAACCGGCGTTCGGCCTCGCGTCTGGACGTCCAAATACAGGAACTAGCAAAAAGCCTCAAACCTCTCGTCTCTATCACTTTCAATCCTCCATCTCCTCGTGACGATGGACCCACATAGAAACTTGCTTCTTCCTCAAGTGATGGACCACTGATCGCTAGCTCCCTCTGCCCTTCCTGTCAATAAGCTGGTAAAAGAAAACACCCCAAAGAGCTTTTTTGTTTAATTTAAAGAAACTCCTTTCCTTTATGGACGCATTCAGCTACTCTCTGTACTGCCTCTTAGCCGCTGAGCTGCAAGAGCTGGTGGCTGGAATGTGACATTGTGGTTCTGACTGCACAAAACCAAATGACTGTGGGGGCAAAGGACAAAGAAAGAAGGAGAAAAGCCAAGGCCATGGTGTATTGGTCTGGATGTGGATAACACCTTTATAAATTTAGTTAGAATGTGAATGAACTTATTAATGATGATCTGTCAAGAGGCCTCACTTCCTGTCAAATTCACTGCACTCTTCAATATTTTAAACTAAGTTTAAAGTACACTCATATACTTGATTTAAGAAACAGAAGGTTCAAATATAATTTTTTCTTATCATAATAGAGTAATGGGTAGCTGTAAGAAAAAGGGAAAAAAGGGAAACAGCTCTTCACATGTTCTGTGGTGAATACAGACTATTGGGTTAAAACATATAGGCTCAATGATTATGTAGCAAAATTGATGCAGTAATACCTCAATCTTGCCAGTACTGATAGTGGACAAACGCAAGTATTAAGTAGTACATTTTTACATTATTTAAGCAGTGTGTTAATTCTCTTAGATCTTTAATTGAGGTTGTAGTGCATTTAAACTGAAGTTCTAGATGCACTGTTGTTGAATGTTCCACCTGAGGTCAAGTGGTTTAATATGATTGACTTATGTTCTGCATCTTTCAGAGTGCCACTGTTCTCACGTGTTTAATAAATTTAGCAGGATTACCTGAGGAAACTGGAAGGTAAGATATCATGTACTGTCCTCCAGTACATTGAAGAAATGATGTACTGGACTATGAGAAGTGTCATCAGGACTTCATGACTGTTTGACTGTTTGCTTCATGGTTTTCTAACAACGTTAGCTGAAGAGGGACAAAGTTTCACTGCATAAATTGCTGTACTGTAAGGAACAGGTGAAATATATGGACAGCTTGGTCAGAGGAGGGACAAGTGGTGTCCTCTTACAGTTAAAGACAGTAAAGTAGCTGGGGCTCCTGAACCGACCATGGTAAGAAAAAATACATATTGTGGAGTTGAACATGAATTGTTGAATTAATCATTGTTACAGTACACACTGGACTTCACTCTCCCAGACTATGTAAAATTATTTTTAAAAGACAATTTACCTGAAATAGTTGAAATGTGGCTTCTCACTAGCTCAGTTAGCATTTATGTTTTATTGTGTTCATTCCTGTTTTTGGACACTGATCATTTCAGGATCATGGTTATATGATGTTTTAATTACATTTTGATTAATTTAGTTTTTGTCTTCTCTTTTTAGGCATGGTTCAGCTTAATGTGACACTACTGATTCCAGATTGTTTTTTCTTTACAGAGTGTGAAGGTCACATGTCATTTTTACTAGGCTCTCAAAGTCCTGATATCAAACTCTTTAACTCAGTAACAATAAACTTAATGTACCGATATATGAACTAAAGAAACCTAGTGAATGGTTGAGAAACAGGAAGCAGAGAAGCTTCAGCTTTTGGAAACGGCTGATTGATTAACAAAAAGGTTGTAGATTAGTTTTTGTTAATTGTATAATTGGTTAATTAATTGATTGTTTTAGTATTGGGACCCTGTAGTTCTACAATGGGGTCTGGCAAGGATGTAATAGCTGTTGCCTAGATTTTCATTTTCACACTGTGATAGGGGATAAAAGGACAATATTATGACAAATACATTGGTGAGTATACAGGGTGATGGGGAAGCGAATCCAGCAAGCCCATAATACTATATCTCTGTGTTCTGAATGTAATGGGATGTGTGGACATACAGTGGTTATTTCTCATCATGTTATATTGTAAATCTTGTGACTAACGTCAATATAGGAGGACTCTCTTCAGGAGGTAACCTGGATATGAGGTAAACTTTACTGTCATTTGCACCTTTGGTTAAGTTGTCACAACTTAATTAAATTAGATGCTTTATTCAGATCCAGTAATATCTTCATGTAGATGCTAGTACATTCTTCTGCTTATAACACACTTTTCTTCTTATTGACAATGGATACATGATAGCTCTTTTAGTTTTTGTGTGTTTTTCTGCTCAGTGTGTGTTAACCCTCCCTGGGTTGCATGCATGGATATTAAAATCTTTTCCCACAGAAATTACAGATTTGCCCTTAAACCCACACTTGTCACCTTCTGATGAAAGCCAGATAAAAATATTTGTTTCAAATTCTTACCATTGGCTAAAAGGTCGTTCAGATTTAAAGTTAGGGGGTTTAATGGTAGTCTATAGAGTGCTACTTTGTAATGTTAATGCAAGTTTTGACATCTTGATAAGGAAATGAGATTTTATGTTAGACTAGTCAATACTATGTGCAGGAGTATTTGCTCCTGTGTGGTCTGTGTATTTTGTGTTTCCCCTTTGCAGGACAGAGAGGCCCAACAGGATGGAGACTCCAAAGTGAGAGCAAGAGATGTCGTGTATGTGAAGGTGCCCCGGAGGAGGAGAGACCCCCTTTGGGAAGGAGGCCTGTACATGGAGTAAAAGATCCCAAGGACAGAGATGGCTTGGAGCTGATCCTGACTCGATAAGGAAAAGATATGATCCATGGAACTCCTTGGATGAGGAGGGAGTTCGAACGAAGCTGATGCTCCCCTTGATGACAATACTGGTTATGACCCAGTTGTGTTCTCATCTGTCTGACCCTCATGAGGAGGGAGTGCAAGTCAGAGGTACTGAGGTCAGTCATGCACAGAGAAGTCGAGAGAGAAACATTGCAGCCGGTGAGGATGGAAGAAAGCAAGTGGTGACAGAGTGAAACTGCAAGGAACTGAACTGATCAAAGAACAATGGACTTGGACATTATATTTTATATATTCATACTGTACACCATTCATGCATAGTAGTTATTAGTACCTTGTCATTTATATGTTCATTACTTAATTGTCACTGAGTACTTTCATCTCAGCTCATCTCTCGGCAGAAGATTTTTGGCTAGAGCTTTTATACAAGTAGTTTAGTTACATTACAAATGTTTGTGTTACAGTTATGTTATATTTTGAATTCGTACGTCTGGTTCCTACAGTCAGGTTCACTGCAGGCCTTGTTGGTGATCGCCCAAAAAGAAGACGGTTTTCCCCAGCATTCGTCATCAAGAAAAGAATGGGGATCGTCCAGAAATTTCGCCCACTCTGTGTTGTTTGTGTTTCCTCTTTGCAGGACAGAGAGGCTCAAAAGGATGGAGACTCCAAAATGAGAGCAAGAGATGTCGTGTACGTGAAGGTGCCCCGGAGGAGGAGAGACCCTCTTTGCGAAAAAGGCCTGTACATGGAGTGAAAGCTCCCAAGGACAGAGATGGCTTAGATCTGATTCGATTCGAAGATGTGATCCAAGGGACTCCTTGGATGAGGAGGGAGTTCGAGTGAAGCTGATGCTCCCCTTGATGACAATGCTGATTATGACACAGCTGCGTTCTCATCTATCTGACCCTCATGAGGAGGGAGTGCAAGTCAGACGTACTGAGGTCAGTCATGCACAGAGAGGTCAAGAGAGAAACATTGCAGCCGGTGAGGATGGAAGAAAGCAAGTGGTGACAGATGGAAACTGCAAGGAACTGAACTGATCAAAGGACAATGGACTTGGACATTATATTTTTACATATTCCCCAAAACAGAACAAAACAAAGAGTAAAACAAAAAGATCAAACAATAATCAATATAATATATATTGGGGTTTTTGCCTGAATCTCTGTGAACACTGACTGCGTTGTTATCTTAAAGGGGAACAGAGTCAACTCATTCTGGTTGTTTATTTTTGTTTATTGTTGTTACTTTTATGTTCATGTTTGTTCATTTGTCTGACTGTTATGAATGGGAAGTTATGTGTCATTTTATACAGCTGATTCGTTCACCATAGTTAATCACTACTAACTTTGCAAAGGTGTGAGAAGTTAGAGACTTGACTGAGTTGTTTAAGTTATGTTTCATTAGAGTATGTGAGAAATACTCTGTTAAGGTTAAAGGTTTATTGAGCAGTGGTTAGTTCTGTGATAGGAAATTATTTTAGATGTAACTTTAGATGCAGGGAAGAGGTCAATGTTTAACTACAACTGTTAGAGTTTAGAGGTGTTAAAGTCTCAGGTCAACATGGTCATATTTTGATTATCCATATTTTGAGCTCTGGAAGTCCCATAGTTTAAAAACTATGGGAGGAGGGACTGTAGTGGCTAAAAATAAACAAGGTTTCAGAGGTAACAGTATGTCATTCATATTTAGATATTATTTGTGATAGTTGTGTAAGGATGTAGGGCTGAGCTAAGTGTGTATGGAAGCTTGATCTGTTTCTGGCGCAGGCAAGAATATCTTGGGCTGTGTCCACCTTGTTTAACCTATGGGTCAACATCCTGAGTGACTTCCTCCTCAGATAGGGAATGGATATACTGTAGCTGTAGCCTTATGTGAACTGTTCATGTGCTCTGTTCAGGTTTAGAAAAAGGAAATGTGCGCTAGGTCAATGCGACCTAGAAGTTCATGTACTGGACAGTTTAGACAATGCTCAGAAGAAGGTATGTGTGGGTAGCTGGCATGGGACCGCATCTTCATGGCTCAGGCCATGGAAGGCTGTGTGAGTCAAGCCGATAAAAAGCTGGGTTAGAGCAGGAGAAGAAGAACAGAGAATGCTACTGGGACAGTAATTCGTGTACTTTTTGGGGGCCCAGCCGGCTGGGGGGACACTGAATTAAGACTGACAACTGACTGTGGGTTGACAAAGACTGACTCATGACCAACAACAACTGACTGGACTGACGCTTTTGACGATCTTCTCATTTAATACTGTATCTATTCCATTGCAGGAGGAGTGAATCTGTTCTCTGTTCACTAACAACAAGATTATGTGTTTAAATACTACTCTATTCAGAATAATTGTAATATTAAATGATATTGGGATGGTTTGTCTGAATGAATTTAGTCGGCATCACACTCTAGCCACGACATAAATTTGGAACTTCAGTTTAAAATGCACTACAACCTCAAATAAAGATCTATGAGAAATAACACACTGCTTAGATAATATAGAAAATGTACCACTTGATACTTACTTTTGTCCACTTTCATTGCTGGCAAGATTGAAGTATTACTGCATAGATTTTGCTATATAAACATATATGTTTATATAGCAAATATGCTATATGTTTTTATCCATAGTCTATATTTGCCACAAAACATGTGAAGAGCTGTTTTCCCTTTTTTTACCTTTTCATTGGCGCTACCTATTTCTCTATCATGATAAGAGAAAATTATATTTGAACCTTCTGTTTCTTAAACCAAATATATGAGTGTACTTTAAAGTTAGTTTTAAAATACTGAAGACTGCAGTGAATTTGACAGACAGGAAGTGAGGCCTCTTGACAGATCATCATTAATAATTTCATTCACATTCTAACTAAATTTATAAAGGTGTTATCCACATCCAGACCAATACACCATGGCCTTGTCTTTTCTCCTTCTTTCTTTGCCCCCACAGTCATTTGGTTTTGTGCAGCCAGTAACACAATGTCTCATTCCAGACACCCTTTCTTGCAGTTTAGCCATCTCTTTCCTTGCTCTGGAACTGCAGGAAATAGAGTTTGAAAAAGTCAGCATGACTCACATTCTTTATTGTTGTCCCAGTGATGAATACTTAAGCGGGGAACCCGTCCCTTTGTTCATAGGTCCCCATGCCCCAGGTTGCCCTGTTGATCCTGGGTAAATCTGCCACGAGACCACTCGGGGCCGCTGTCTCTCACATCCTCCCACAGTGGTGGCACCTTGCTCTTTGGTCTGCAGGAAACCTTCTTGTGCTCTGAGGCCTTCCAGCCCACCCCCCTGGCTGTGTGTATACCAGCTGGGGGATGACGACAGCAGGCACTGAAGATGGAGGGGGTCCGGCTGGCTAAAACAAGAGTCACAGGCACAGGCACCTTTTTCTTCCATATTTTTCCAGCCGGGGAACAGAGCACCCCTTCCGGTTGGTGTGACATTGGATGAACAGAATGGGGGAGTTTGGGTGTAGCTCCCCCTTGGTCATTACTCACCTCAGCTTCCGGCTTTGGTCTGAGGATGGGCACCCGTGTACAGGATGGAGCAAAGCAGAGCACCTCCCCTTTTGCTACCTCACCGCACCGCATCTCTTCTTCCTGTTCAACCTTCACACTCTGATTATGCATCTCATTTAAACGTCTGGGATTTTTACCAGAAAGCTTTAATGCTTTTAAATATATGTCAAGCAAATCAATTATTTCATCTTCCAGCTGCTCCAACCTGGCAGCCTCCACCAGTTCATCAGCTGATTCTCTACCATACTGGGCTGTTTTTTCACTTATTATTTCAGCATGACTACTAAATAATTGCAAGACACCAAGTTCTTGTTCACGTTTGCAAGCACGCTTTGCAGATTTATCTTCAGCCTTATAATTAATTATCAGCATTTTCATCTCGGCACACAAATGTTTATCCAATGTTCCGTCCAAGGGCCAGAATGCCAACAAGTGTCGCGTTCTCTTGTTCCACTTTTGAGATAATCTATAAATTTCCTCCACCAGCAACGGATTTTTATTCCCAATCACTATGACTGGAGACGTGTTTATCATTTCCGACACCATGACTCCTTCTTATGCAGTTATGTCTTTCACAATACACCTATTTTTGACTGTGTTCAACTAAATTGGAGGAATGCATAAATGTAAAACGTGCAACTGAGAACAAAGCTAATTTTTTCAAAACAGTATTTTAAACTCATTGTTTCAACTCAAATTAGACTATATTCACTTCCTTATCATTACCCATGTTCCAGTACAAGGCACTGAAAATGCAGTTCAACAACAGTTTAAAGCTACTACTTTAGACTTTTCTTTACAAATGTAGAGAACTGTTTAAATTTACATCCTATCCTGCTGCCTTAAGCTTAACTCTCTCCCTCTGTGTCTCCGTGATGTTTTCGTCACAGACACACAGAGCTGCTCAGGGGGAGGGTAAGAGGCGGAGCATGCAGCTCTGAACAACACTGACTTCCAGTTTGTATCTGACTGGCGAAAGTTAGACTTCTCCCAGACCCCCTTTAAAAACTACAGGCAGCAGAGGCAGCATTACGCACATTAAAGCAACAAGCCACTATTCCCTCATGAATCAACCACAGCAACAAAAAAACCCTACCATTTTAATAGTAGGTTGTAACTACAAGTGCAATCGCCAATATTCAACAGTCATGTTGAATGTTTGCTGGGTGCCCTCTGCTAATATTAAGAAATAGTTATTCATATAAACAAGTCAATACCCACATGACCTATTACTCTCCAGACCATGACAGCTTGAAAAAAACAAAACAACACAAGACTAGTTGTTGGTGTGGTTCTACTAGAACCTGCCAGACTCCTATGGCCTGATGGGAGTGGTGGTCAAACCTATAGGCGTCTGTAACCTTAATGCTGCCCCCTCAGCACCCATGCACTACTTATTGGTAGAAAATGTAGCCAGTTGTATTTGCGGCTCCTGCAGTGTGTAACGGTATGGCCTGTCTTGTTTGAAAGGCCAGTCACATGCAGGACTGAGCCATTTACAACTCTAAAAAACACCAGTAGAGAGAAGTAATCCAAGAAAATCTGAAAGTGCCATGGCCCTGTCACAGCTAAAGGTTATATTTATCATAAAACTCTGCATGTCACAGATACTGCTTGTCCAAAAGGGGACCATGGTGTAGTCAGATCATCTACACCACAGGGTTTTTCCTGTAGTCACTTAGAAAGAAGAAAAAGGGTTGTTCACACAGATTGCAACTTCTCTGTCTCCAGTATAGGCTGAATGTTTGCTGGGTGCCCTCTGCTAATTGGTTAACATATCAAATCAAATTGATTTATATCGCACTTTAAAAACAACATCCAGTTGACCAAAGTACTTTACATGGCAGAATAAAATGACAATAAATGACTAAAATAAAATAAATAAGATCAGTGTATAAAATAAAACAATAACACAGACACACAGATGACATACATTCAATAAATCAAAATTAAAAGGAATGCATCAGGCCCTACTGTGTAGTAAACGCCAAGCCAAATAAATATGTTCCCAGTGTTTAAATATCAGGACCTAGGAACCTCTAAAAGAAACTGGGTTGAAGATGTGAGGTACCTTTGTGCCAGTGCACTAATTCAATGAGGTAGGTGCCAAACCATTAAGAGCCTTAAAAACAAAAATCAGCAGCTTAAAATCAATTCTAAAATGGACTGAAACCCAATGGAGAGAAGCCAGGACCGGGGTTATACGCTCGAATTTTCTAGTACTTGTCAAAAGACGAGCAGCAGCATTTTGCACCATTTGGAGACGAGTGAGGGAAGACTGGTTAACACCATAGTATAGAACATTGCAATAGTCAAGTCTAGAAGTGATAAATGCATGGATTCCAATCTCAAAATCATTAAAAGAAAGGAATGACTTGACTTTGCTTAACAGCCTCAGGTGGAAGAAGCTAGATTTTACAACTGAGTTGATTAGCATATCCATTATAGCCCCTCTCTACTCAAAAATGTGTTTTCTTGTCACTTTATTTTGATCTTTGAGCTTCACTTTGCAGGATATCTGTATTTTTTTATATCCACCTGCTGAAGAAAGAAACAGTGTCTGTGCTCTCCTAAAACTAATTAGGTTGACCTTGGAGATGATTCTGTAACAGCATCACAACTAGTTTGGAGCTTATCATCATTCATCTGTTGGGCTCAGATTGGGAAGGGCCATTCCTCCCAATCACGCCTCTCCAGGTGTCACTGTCATCACCCACGTGAGCGTTGAAGTGCCCCAGTAGAATGCGCTTTCCGGAATCCCTCCCAGAGCCTCCAAGAAGGCCGGGTACTCTGCACCGCCATTCGGCCCATAGGCACAAATGATAGTGAGACCTATCCACGACCCGAAGGCCCAGGGAAATGACCCTCTCGTTCACTGGGGTAAACTCCAACACTGAGCAAACCCACACCAGCCCGCCACCTCTCACCACTCCAGAGTAGTGGTGAATCCAGTTTCTCTCAAGGAGTGTGGTTCCAGAGCCCAAGCTGTGTGTGGAGGTGAGCCTGACTATCCCTAGCCGGTACCTCTCAACCTCCCGCACAAGCTCGGGCTCCTTCTCCACCAGCGAGGTGACATTCCATGTCCCCAGGGTTAGTCTTTGTGTCCAGAGATCGGGTTGTCAGGGCCCTTGGGTTTGACAGCTGCCCGATCCACTGTGCACCAGCCCCTTATGAACATTTTTGTGAAGAAAATAAAACAAATTGTTAGTCAAAGCAGTGTTTTCATGTCTTTAAACGTGCCTATAGGAGATCATAAAGAATAAGTATAAACTGTATTGCCAAGTATTATCAAAACTACAAGAAATTTGATTACAGCCCAGTGGCCCCTGATGTGCTCAACAATAAAAACTGAATTAATACCCAATATATACAAATTAAAAGAGCAAAACATAGACTAACTGTGCATGAGTGTAATGGCCCGGGGGAAGAAACTGTCCCTGTGCCTGGTTGTCTTGGTGCACATGGACCTGTAATGCTGTCCAGAGGGGAGGAGTTCAAACAGATTGTCCCGGGTGTGAGGGGTCTGCAGAAATCTTCTCCACCCTCCTTTTGACCCGTGAGGTGTACAGGTCCTCCATGGAGGGCAGGCTGGCACCGATGATTTTCTCTGCAGTCCTGATTGTCCGCAGGAGTCTGTTCCTGTCCTGTTTGGTTGCTACAGATGTCAGGGCGACAGGTCTGTAGTACTTAAGTCTGCTGATGGGGGTTTTCTTGGGGACTAGGATGATGGTGGAGCATTTGAAGCAGGAAGAAACTTCATACAGCTCCAGTGACCTGTTGAAGATGAGTGTGAGGATGGGGGCCAGCTGATTAGCACACACTTTCAGGCAGGAGGGGGTCATGCCATCTGGGCCTGTTGCGTTTCTGATCCTTTGTTTCCTAAAAAGGCAACACACATCTCTTTCACAGATTCTTAGAGGTTGATTGGGGAAGAGGTAGTCCTAGAGGAAGCAGCTACAGGTTGTGGATCCCAGATGAGGTGAGAGAGGGGTGTAGAGTTGTGCCTTTCAAATCTGCAATATGGTCTTCTGTACCCGGTGATGTTCCATAGGCTTCTCCATACTGATGATGGTTCATTGGCTCGACACTGATTTTTCAGCCTTTCCAAGTAGCTCCTCTTTGCTACTATGATCTCCTTTGACACTGTGTTTCTAGCCTGGTTATACAATGTCCTGTCCTGTTTAAGTTTTTGCCTATAATGAATGACACTTTATTACAGACTCAAGGTCCAGGTTCAGAGACAAATAAAAACAATAAAAGAACAGTTTAAAATGAAACAATTGTAACCGGCGGGTTGGCCACGCCTACACCGCCTGGTTAGTAATTTGGCAGAATAATCATGGATATAAATAACACCTGGGGAGATGCTGTTGTGATAAGCAATTTCTGTGCTGGTCGCTGCCGTAACCGGTCTGAAGTGAATCTCCCTCCATCGAGCTGTGTCCTGCTTCTCCTTTAAGGTATGTCCAACGGGCTGATTGTAGATCAGATCTGTTAACACTGCAACGTGTTTAATCGGGTTGTTTTGGTTGTAGACTGTTTTTAGGAGATTGCCGCATGCTCTCCAGGAGCGATAATTGATGCAAGCGTGATCCAGCAGAAGTTGGTGTCCATCGCACATGCTGTGCTAGGGTGACGTGCAGCCAAGGTAACCTGTAGCATTGTTGGTTTTAATTGTTTTGATCGTTTCTATATTATTCCTTAACAGTGGCTTTACTTGTTGCAGGGGTGATAGCCACTGCTGCTTTGCTT
>NW_018128253.1:214370-214861 GCF_001952655.1 Monopterus albus | reverse complement strand
CTCGGTTGCCTATGTCATAATTACGTTTGGCCGGCGTCAAGTGTCGGGAAAAATAGGCACAGGGTTGTAAGGCGTGGTCTCCCTCGGACCGCTGAGAGAGAACCGATCCCACCCCAGTGTCAGACACGTCCACCTCGACCACGAACTGCCGTGAGGGATCAGAGTACGGGGGCTGTGGTGAACCGGTTTTTGAGATCTTGGAAGGCCTGCTCTGCTGTCCTGGACCATGCAAACTTCACCTTGGTGGAAGTGAGCTGGGTGAGAGGGGCTGCTATGGAGCTGTAGTTTTTAATGAAATGGCGGTAGAAGTTTGCAAAGCCCAGAAAGCGTTGCAGGTCCTTCAGACAGGTGGGAGTAGGCCAATTGGTTACAGCAGTGATTTTTGATGGGTCGGCGCGTAGTCTTCTCTTTTCGATGATGAACCCCTGGAATCCCATAGGGAAGGAGCGGAAAACGCACTTCTCAGCTTTTACATAAAGGCGGTGTTCCAG
>NW_018128253.1:210891-212042 GCF_001952655.1 Monopterus albus | reverse complement strand
GGAGAGCTGGGCCGAGCTGCGTAGGCTGGGTCACTCCTGGGCTGGTCGGTGGTGATGGTGGCTACTGAAGGTAGAGACAGAGAGATGAAGGCAATAGTGGAACAGATAGGCGACTGAGCATTGACTTGCCTGGGAGGGGAGAGTGGAGCCACGGTCCGGAGGAACAGTCCATCGGGGAAACACAAAAACAGTAGCTGTCTAGGGGATAAATACATACAAAACAACGAAATAGCACGAAGAAAAAATGGCCTAGAGACTAGAACGAACTGGCAAGTGACTGAGGAGTGAAACCGGGTTATATAGTGAGCAACCTAATCAAGTGCAGCTGGTGATAAGGGAGTGAGGAACAGGTGAATGTGATTAGTGTAAATGGGCAAGAGACAGTAGGAAGGTGAGGGAGGCCAGAGCGGCCAAGCAAACCTGACACTTCTTCTTATAGGTAGCATTTCAGCTTCTGGGGTTAGGCTTTATAAAACATTCCCACTGTTAAATTATACTTTGACTCAAATAAAGTTTTATCTGTGTGAGTAACTCCAACGTCTCCGTGTTGGCAGATCTATCTGGGGGTAGCAGCTCAGTACTGGGGAAGTTTGCATGAATTTGGCCTCTGAAAACAGGAGGGGTGAAAATTGCCACCACAGGAGATGAGGTGGATCATGCAGTGATCAAAAAGCCCAAGGTCTCCACGGGTAACAGAGAAGCAGGCGTCTTTCATTACTGTATAACAATGGTCCAGTGTGCTTTTGTCCCTGGTGGGACAACTAACATGTTGCCTTTTCTTTGGGCAATTCGTGAATAAGGTTTGCTCTGTTAAAATCCCCAAAAATAATAAGCAGGGAGTTTGATGTTTCTCTTCCATACTTACAGGTATGTGCCAAAAAATTAGAATATCGAGGAAAAGTCCATTTATTTCAATAATTTGTTTCAAAAAGTGAAACTTGTATGTTATATTAGTTCACTGCACACAAAGTGAAATATTTCAAGCCTTTATTTGTTTCAATTTTGATGATTATGGATTAAAGACAAAAAAAACCAAATCCAATATTTCACAAAATTATAATATTTCATGTGACCAATAAAAAAAGGATCTTAAACACATGTTGGCCTTCTGAAAAGTGTGTTAATGTACTGTATTATGTCCTCAGTACTTT
>NW_018128253.1:207543-209937 GCF_001952655.1 Monopterus albus | reverse complement strand
GTGTTTAAGATCCTTTTTTTATTGGTCACATGAAATATTCTAATTTTGTGAAATACTGGATTTGGGTTTTTTTTTTTGTCTTTAATCCATAATCATCAAAATTGAAACAAATAAAGGCTTGAAATATTTCACTTTGTGTGTAGTGAACTAATATAACATACAAGTTTCACTTTTTGAAACAAATTATTGAAATAAATGGACTTTCCCTCGATATTCTAATTTTTTGGCACATACCTGTATTATCTGGCTGGCTAGTAGCTGCAATGCATTTCTAACACAGGCCTGTGGAGAAATATAAGTACCAACCAGGATAAATTAAGAAAATTCTCTAGGAGAATAAAAAAGTTTACAGTTGATGAATAATGTCTCTAAGTCTGAGTTACAAGTTCTGTCCAGCACTGTAATGTCCCTACACCAACCTCCATTAATGTAAAAACAGATGCCTCCTCCTCTCTTTTTCCAGATAGTTCCTTCACTCAGTCTGTTCTGTAGAGCTGAAATCTTGACAACTGAACAGCCTCATCAGGGATCGGGTTGTTGAGCCACGTTTCCACAAAGCATAATGCCACAGAATGTGAAAAATCAGAGTTAGTCTGACTGACGAGCAGCAGTTTGTCCATTTTGTTAGCCAAGGAATGGAGATTATACCTGCCTCTCTGGCGTCTCGACTTCCCAATAAGAGCTGCTGCTCTGCCAGCTAAAATGTTTAAACCGCTTCCACCATTGATGAAAACCAGGCAGAAAATGTCCAGAGTGAGCTTCCAGATGTTCAAAAGCTTGTCCTTAGTAAAAGTAATCCCAGCAAGGTTGCAGAAAACCTGCAACATGAACAACAAAAACACAAGTGATTTTTGACCCATTTGTCATTGCACAATTGTAAGTTTTCTCATTTCATTTCAGACTAAACATGTTTGACTCATGCTAATGTCGTGGCAAGAGTGTGATACCGACTAAATTAATTCAGACAAACCATTACAATTTAAAGGATCATTTAATATTACAATTATTCTGAATAGAGTAGTATTTAAACAGATAATCTTGTAGTTAGGGAACAGAGAACAGAGATCAGAGAACAGAGACTCTCCTCCTGCAATGTGATAGATAAAGCCTAAAGATTATCCGGGCACCAGTCAGTCAGGTCATTGGTTGTCGGTCCCTAGTCAGTCAGCGTCTTCCCCAGCCGGCTGGGTCCCCAAAAGGTACCTCGTCTACTGTTTACTGCAGCATAGTCATCTCCTTTTCTCCCCTCCGGCTCACTCCTTTTTATCAGCTACATAGCCAGTTCACAACAGCTGGACTCTGTCCGTCTTGACGTCTATCGGGCCCCCCTTCTCACTCCATTCTGGGAACCCTCTACAGCCTTCCTGGAAACCAGGAAGCCTGACCTAATGTTCCTACCAAGATCCTCACAAAAGAACAGGGAGTTTATCTCTGACCATACTTAGGGTTTAACTAGAATTCTTAGAACTATGCTAATAAGTTTCAACTATCCAAAGTTTGCTCTGAGATGTACTTCGAAAATAGGCAACATTTTGGCCACTTACAGTGGGTACGGAAAGTATTCAGACCCCCTTAAATTTTTCACTCTTTGTTATATTGCAGCCATATGCTAAAATCATTTAAGTTCATTTTTTTCCTCATTAATGTACACACAGCACCCCATATTGACAGAAAAACACAGAATTTTTGACATTTTTGCAGATTTATTAAAAAAGAAAAACTGAAATATCACATGGTCATAAGTATTCAGACCCTTTGCTCAGTATTTAGTAGAAGCACCCTTTTGAGCTAATACAGCCATGAGTCTTTTTGGGAATGATGCAACAAGTTCACACCTGCATTTGGGGATCCTCTGCCATTCCTCCTTGCAGATCCTCTCCAGTGCTGTCAGGTTGGATGGTAAACGTTGGTGGACAGCCATTTTCAGGTCTCTCCAGAGATGCTCAATGGGGTTTAAGTCAGGGCTCTGGCTGGGCCATTCAAGAACAGTCACGGAGTTGTTGGGAAGCCACTCCTTCGTTATTTTAGCTGTGTGCTTAGGGTCATTGTCTTGTTGGAAGGTGAACCTTCGGCCCAGTCTGAGGTCCCGAGCACTCTGGAGAAGGTTTTCGTCCAGGATATCCCTGTACTTGGCCGCATTCACCCTTCCCTCGATTGCAACCAGTCGTCCTGTCCCGGCAGCTGAAAAACACCCCCATAGCAGGATGCTGCCACCACCATGCTTCACTGTTGGGACTGTATTGGACAGGTGATGAGCAGTGCCTGGTTTTCTCCACACATACCGCTTAGAATTAAGGCCAAAAAGTTCTATCTTGGTCTCATCAGACCAGAGAATCTTATTTCTCACCATCTTGGAGTCCTTCAGGTGTTTTTTAGCAAACTCCATGCGGACTT
>NW_018128253.1:204742-205586 GCF_001952655.1 Monopterus albus | reverse complement strand
TTGTATTAGAAATGTTTAGTGGAGACAGGATGTCTAGTTAGACTGTTTAAACGCTTAGTCACTGTCATGAGATTTTAGCAGGGTGTACGTGGGCAAGGATAACTAGATAGAAAAGTTTGATTGTCAGCAGGCAGGATGATTATTGTTATTATTATGATATGTTTAGCCGTAATCTTAATCATAATATCGTCCTAGGCTTAATGTCAGGGCATGTCCCTGAATGTCCTGTATGTTCTTAGATACACACCACATAATCAACACTCACACACATTAATTTTCTCCATGTTTTGACTACTGCTGCGGTCAGCTGTGAAGCTGGCATATCAGGTGATGCCACGGTTTGACGTTCCTGTGTAGAATGGGGCTAGCCCAACCGAAGAGATAAATGTATAGGCCTGTTGTGGTTCAGGGTCTTGCATTTCTTCATCTGCCTGCGCGCAGTATTGGAGGTGGAAGATACCTGGACGTGTAATGTTAATTTTACCTGTCATCCTTTGAATAAACCTGCACGGTTTTTTGTATCAACTTGGACCGCCTCATCTCTCTGAGTTCCTGGTTAAGAGAACTGGGAAAAATAGCTTTCAGGGAAACACGTTTCCTAACTGTGCATATGACAAATAAACATTTTGACTTGACTTTGGATGACTGAGATTCCTCAGGGAGTTTAGCAAACATTTTTTCTTATGGTGGCAGCAGTATGCTGCTGTAGGTGGTACTTGTGTGTACTATAAAATGTAATACCGCAGGCGCTGCTGTCATGAAGCACTTGCCCACACAGATGCTCCACTGAGCCTGGTTCTGTCAGGCACAAGCCATATAAGTATGGCAAGAGTGAATGGGTTTT
>NW_018128253.1:187218-204726 GCF_001952655.1 Monopterus albus | reverse complement strand
TGATATATTTGCATGGATATACATAATTAAATGCTACATGCCATTTCAGCATATTATTGCCCATCTCTTAATATTTCAAGAGTTTACTCATCAAAAACTCTAGGAAGAGAGGAACAGAAATACCAAACAGGATTCGAGGCATTAAATAAGGCAGGGGAGTCAGGATCTGGATGAGGAAACAAGGAAAAACCAAGAAACAACTACTTCAAAAATTGTTACTTACCTTTCTGCATTACACTTTAAATGAGCACTGTCTAATCATAAAAGACTGAATTTCTCATGTTATTGTTTTCTTTTGAGCGATCTCTAGCATTTCCCAATTCTGTAACTGTTTCCACTTTACAAGTCTCCCATGACCTTTTAACCAGAAGTTAATGAGTCCTTTCATTATCCATGAAAGGGTTAATTGAATAACAACAAATGGTAATGGCTTTATCTGTAAACAGCCTCTTATTTGCTTTCAGCATCCTCTTCTTCAACTCCTCTGTTCCATCACCCATTAAAACCCAGACGAGAGTTTTCAACACTTTAGGCTGTGAACGGAGACAGAAAGGAGAGGCTTGTTTAGAAATCCTCAGGGCTTTTTGATTAAAACCCAAGAATTGTGGGCGCTCTCTTTCTGCCTTTCACATCTCCCTACTGTGGTCTTACCCCACTAACACTGGCAAAACTCCTTCTCTCCTGAGTCACTTCTCCCTTCATCTTTTCTTCAGAATAGCAGAAGGAATGACCCTATCCCTCCTTCAGAGGTCCCTTGTAGCCTGACGGCTCTCACAATAAGAGCCATTAAAGATAATGAGACAGAAAGACGGCATTCTAATTTCAATGCCCTCCTCCACCACCTCTCTACATCATGATGGTATTAGTTGTGAGCAAGACACAGACCGATAGAAAAGGGAGAAGAGAGAAAAAGGACTTCAAAGCCCTACTGCAGCAGTAGCACTTGAGTGGGATGATCAGCCAGGAGCTCTGGTAGCAGAGCCTTGTATGTATAGAGCTCAGCGTGGCTTAGCAGGGCTTCCACAGCCTCTACAAAGAACCTTCATCAAACTATGTACCAGAGGCAAACACAACGGGAAAGTAAAATAAGTTAAAGTTGATTTATTTCTGGTTTTAGCATTGAGTAAATCCTCGCACATTACAATGGAATGATTTATAATAGTTGCACAATCTGAGGTACGTATATTTTAGATCATCTCACAAATATGATGTCTGCGCCTCTCAATTCCAAAACCAGTCATCATTTTTAGTTTTATTCTATAGGTTTAGGTTATGAACATCAACATTTGTTTATCTTATTCTTATTTTAACATTGTTGTTCAGTTTAATGACTTAAAATGTTACAGTGCTGATGATCCTTAACAAAAGCATTGCATTGACCAAAGGAAAAAAGTAGAGGATCTTTTCTTGTAACTATGAGATAATGCAGATTGGAAATCACCACATTTTAAAGAATTCTTTGGTACCAAAGTCAAGGTATACCACATATCAAAAAGGAACTGGTAATAGCTGATTTGTCAGTTAGTGTTCCGCAATGTAAACAAGTACAAGCTAAAAAACAAGCCCCAAGTTGCAACATGCAGTTTTCACTTCTCCTGAAAGAGGCTGTTCAGTGTTGTTGCATTCACACATTTCCACTAATCATTATTTTTCCACAATATTGGAAATTTGGAACTTTCTGGAAGAAATTATTGAACCCTGCTTTTAGATTTATACATAAATGCCAGCTGCTTTCCATAATGAAACCGCACCATGACAAGACTACTGAAATAAACTTTAAATTAAGAGTCTGCACTATAACAGACTGTTTTGTCATGAACACTAACTTTTCTCTTTGTCAACTTTTTCCACCAAAAAAACATCACTTCTTTTACATACCATGCATATGCAATAGTATCACAATTTTTCAACTTCACCTTTATCACTACATCTCAGAATACAAATGCAACATTCTTTGGTTTCCTTCTGTAACCACAACAGTGCAGCATTCCCACTATATTCCCATGTCTGCAGGAAAATGTACAACTGTTGCAAAGAGCAAGATGACATCTTGCTTTACTTTACTGTTATCGCTATTATTATAAAGTAAAAATCCAACAAACCCCCCTGAGCAGCACTTGGCAACAGCAGGGAGGAAAAACTCCCTTTAACAGAAGAAACCTTTGACAGATCCCAGCTCTTGGTGGGCGACCTTCTGCCTCAACTGGTTGGTTGGGGTGAGTGGATAGAGGAGAGAGAGAAGAAGAAAAGCAACAAGGCACAACAAAGAATCAAACACTGGTCAGGTTGATGTGGCTGGTGACTGCTCATCAGAGACATAGTCTGTTTACTTAAATAGACCATTATTATTAGTAATCAAATGTTTTATAGTTATGTGGATATTCAGCACTAAATATCATAGCCATTTCTTAACAAACTGGCAATTACTTCCAGTATTCTTTAATCTAAAAACCCACTGACATATCAGTATATGCCAGGATGTAGTCTATGTAGCCTTACAGGGTGCGACTTGTGGGGGGCGACTGTGATTCAGCGGGTAGAGCAATCGTCTCCCAACCGGAGGATCAGAGGTTCGAATCTTGGCGCCTGCAGTCCAAGTGTTCTTGGGCAAGACACTGAACCTTGTGTGTCACATACTTGACCAAATCAAGGTGGTTATCCTTAATTACTCATTCATGATAAACTTAATACTTAGATATTAAGAATTCCATAACATACCAAGTCATAGCTTGTTGTTTTGCTATGCATGACGTGGCCATTGCTCAGCTTCCTTTTTTTAGGGTAAATTAATGACATGGAAATGAGGGAATTATGTGGAAATGAAACTGGTCACATCATGTTGCCTGTTATTTTTTGTTTTTGTTCAGAAAAGCAACAATCATCTCAACATAAGGGGTGGATGGCTAGATGGAAGGGTGGAATAGAGGGATGGGGGTCTTCAGTAAATGATGGGGATGGCAATTTGAGGAGAATAGAGCGCTACCTTACATATGGCAGAGTGGTTCAGCCTGGCCAGGCTGTTGGCCCTTTCATGATCTTCACTCTATTATAGGGATTAGAGATGTATGGAGGGCAGGCCACACACACACATTACATTCTCTCTCTCTCTTCCTCACACACATTAGACCACCACACACAGACATGCACTGACATGTTACACAGCTGGACTTAAAAATATTATTTTACCTGTGGTGGCAATTTTTATGATAGTACCCTTTTAGTGGTTATTTCCTTTTAATCCATTACTAGATGTACAGTGGGTACGGAAAGTATTCAGACCCCCTTAAATTTTTCACTCTTTGTTACAGTCTTATGCAAAAGTTTAGGCACCCCTTGATAAATAACAGATTTTGTTGATTTTTTATTTGAACAGATGTTAATACAGTTTCTCTTGGAAATGGAAAAAATGCACAATATTTTCTGCAAACAGTGATGCATAGTTACTTCTTATGCCATAAATTGAACAAAAATAAAAAATAAAAACATTATTATGGCATGGTGCAAAAGTTTGGGCACCCTAAGAGTTCCAGAGTCTCAAAGTCTCTCACAAGGTTTCAGACCTTAATCAGCTCGTTAGATCTGATGCACAGCAACAGTTGTCATTGGTAAATGCCAATTTCAAAGCTGTACAAATACCTTGACTCTTCAAACCTTGTGCACACACTTGCGGACACCCAGCAACCATGGGTTCCTCTAAGCAGCTGTGTAAGACCCTGAAAATGAAAGTTATTGATGCCCACAATGCAGGAGAAGGCTACAAGAAGATAGCAAAGCGTTGTCAGCTTGCAGTTTCCACAGTAAGAAATGTAATTAAGAGATGGCAGATCAGGGGAACTGGGGAGGTCAAGATGAGATCTGGAAGACCAAGAAAACTCTCGGACAGAACTGCTCGTATGCTGGTCAGAAAGACAAATCAAAACCCCCATTTGACTGCAAAAAACCTGCAGGAAGATTTAGCAGACTCAGGAGTGGTGGTGCACCATTCCACTGTGCAGCGATGCTTGCACAGACAAGGCCTTCATGGAAGAGTCAGCAGAAGAAAACCTTATCTGCGTCCCCATCATAAAATCCAACATCTGAAGTATGCAACAGGACATCTACAGAAGCCCGATGCGTTTTGGAAACAAGTGCTGTGGACTGATGAAGTTAAAATAGAACTCTTTGGACACAATCAGCAAAGGCATGTTTGGAGAAAAAAAGGAGCAGCATTTCATGAAAAGAACACCTTGCCAACTATTAAGCATGGGGGTGGATCTATCATGCTCTGGGGTTGTGTTGCAGCCAGTGGCACAGGAAACATTGCACGGGTGGAGGGAAGAATGGATTCCACTAAATACCAGCAAATTCTGGAAGCAAACATCACACCATCTGTAAAAAAGCTGAAGCTTTTTTTTGTAACCTTGGCCAGATCTGTGCCTTGCCACAATTCTGTCTCTGAGCTCTTCAGGCAGTTCCTTTGACCTCATGATTCTCATTTGCACTGTGAGCTGTAGGGTCTTATATAGACAGGTGTGTGACTTTCCTAATCACGTCCAATCAGTATAATCAAACACAGCTGGACTCAAATGAAGGTGTAGAACCATCTCAGGGATGATCAGAAGAAATGGACAGCACCTAAGTTAAATATATGAGTGTCACAGCAAAGGGTCTGACCTGTGATGTAGACCATAGCTGTCCAAAACATATTAAAACTCACCACTGAGACACACCCGGTCCACCACCAGGCTGGACCACTGGGACTGCAGGGACTCGGTTTCTGGGTCCAGGGCAGAGACGTCTGCCCAGTCTGGTCATTGATCTGCCTCCATCCAAGCATGGACACAGGTGAGCACCGGATCCTGGGCCTGGTTGCTCTAGAGCTGCTGGCGATCAGTGGTCTCCCAGCTGACGTCCGAGTCCTGCACTAGGGAGGCCGCCTGAGTGTTGACAACTAGGGCAGGGCATCCCCCCACAAGCCATGGTGGACTGACCTGCTGCATGCAGACAGTGAGTGTCTGCACTGGTGTGGAGGCAGCCAACCTGGTGGTAGATCTCAAAGTCATAATCCTCATAATCCTGTAGTATCTTGAGCAACCGAGCCAGGTGCTCCTCCAGCTCCCTGAAGTTCAGCAGCCACAGTAGTGAGGCATGGTCCATGTGCAAGAGAAACCTTCAACTGTATAAGTGATGGCGGAAGTGGTAACATCCACAAACATCCACAGGATGACAGTCAGCAGCTTCGTCCAAGTCACATAGTAATTGCACTCTGTTCACTGTACTCCCCCTCCTGGGACAGTATAGCTCCACTGCCACTTCCCTGGCATCAGTGTCCAGGATGAATGGTTGGTTGACATCTCGGTAGGCCAGCATCAGTGCATCCACCAGCGCTGCCTGCAGCTGCATGAAGGTGGCCTGGCAGTCCTACAGCCCTCCGGAAAGAGCAGCCTCTCTACTTGCCAGTAACCACTGTGCAGGTCCACTGAACTGAGTACTGATAGTCCACACCAAATCTCCAGGTGTCATTACTTACCAAGATAGCTGCTGTGGCCCAGAGGCTGCTAGACAGTTCTATGATGCCTGCTGCATCCATCTCTCTGATCGTCTCCTCCATCGTGACCCATTTGACAAAGGGCAGGCGTTGCGGCCAGAGGCAGACGAGGTTAGCATCTTCTGTGTTGATCTCGTGTTGGACCAAGCTGGTCTGAGTACAGTCCTAAGGAGGCATTCGAGAACACTTTGAGAAAAGCCTGTTATTGGATGCAAAAAGAAGTAAATGAGAAATTAGCCACAGACCATCTGCATGACTCTGCCATGTGGGGAATCTGTAACTATACAAACAGTTTAATGGACGGTTTGTTGCTGTTTACTCTGATACATATGGTGTCATACTGTAGCTGAAACAGAGGCAAACCAAAAATGCTAATAAAGTGTTATCATAGTTTTCACATTTTTATGACAAAAGACAAACTGACAATATAGTCAACACTCCAGTTATCACTGTTTTTTGCTACTGGGCTCATTCACCTCTATGAAATAGAGGTATGGATTACCTATACAAACCAGCCGCACTTAGCCAGCTCAATTAGTAGCCCAAAGCTTTTCAAAGTTCTGTATACTGACCTAAGAAAAGCACAGATCAGAATGCATAGTGAAAAACACCTAGTGTGACACATGACTATATCTAGACACCTTATCGATTTACAGGAGTTGTTGCCTCTTTCTGTGTTTTTCTTTCTTTCCTTGCTTCTCTGTCTGCCATCTCTCTCCCCTGGCTCTCAAACCTAGCCATGTATGACAGATATGGTTGATTGTGAGCAGATCAGAGGTGAAAGGCTTCCATGAAACCTTTCATTCAGCTCTGGGTTGAAGCTTTCAAAGAAACCCTAATAAGGAAGAAATGGGGATATCCTCCTGGCTGTTCCTTTATTTTAGTGTGAGTTAGCCTGTGTGTGTGTGTGTGTGTATGCGCATGCAGGGCGTTTTGAGTGGGCTGCTGACTTCAGTTCATGTGAAATTATCAAACAAAGCTGAAATAGGAAGTAGAATGAATAGCACCCATGCTGGGCACCATGACCATAATCTGGTGTGTGTAAGTCAGTAGACACTCGCTGTATGACAAAGAAGGACTTGACACAGTGTTCAAACAGGAAATGAAAATGTTTTCATCCTTTTCTTTATGGGCAGTTTTGTCTTCAGCCTTTTGAAATGTTCTTCAGTAATAATGCACAAGACGTTTGTAATGCCAGTGGCGATTTTCTAAGAAATTGTCAACCTGCTTGTAACATGAAAAGTGTTTTCTCAGAATGGATATTTAAAAATCATTTAAGACATTTGAATATCTATAGTAGGAAAATGCACATTTGGTTCTGCCCTCAATAAAGCCCTTTGGTCTTTTCCCTCCAGCCACACTCCTTGTTACGGTCGGGTCCCTCACCAGGGGGCGAGAGAGAGAAAGAGAATGAGAACTCAGGGTGCAAACTCAAGTGCTAGTGAGAGAGTGTCTTTATTGCTATATTTTGCAGTGAAAGGACAAAGTCAATGGGTTAACGACGTCCAAACCAGGGTTGAGTAATGGAGGCTGAGAAGATCAGGATGACAGGTAAGTAGGAAGGCAAGCAGCAGGAACCAGAAGGATCAGAGGACCAGGTGAGTAGACAGGAGAATGGCAGGAACCAGGATGACAGGTGAGTAGACAGGCGAGCAGCAGGAACCAGGAGGATCAATGGACCAGGATGACAGGTGAGTAGACAGGCGAGCAGCAGTAACCAGGAGGATTAGTGGACACCGTCAGGGAAGCAGAATAGTGAAAGCCATCAGAGAAGCAAAGTAGTGAACGCCGTCAGGGAAGCAGAGTAATATCAATCTCACCATGCCAGTGTCAATGATCTGGCGAGGATGGAGCGTCTGCCAGTGTGTTAAATAGGCGCTGCTTAATCAGCGGGAAAGAGCCTCCGCTGTGCACCACACCCAGCAAGCTGCTGGTTGAGGTGATGTGCCTCAGCTGTGTCGCTGAGCCTGCAGGATGAGAGAATGGGAGAGAGAAAGGGGAAGAGAGGCACGTCACGCTGAGCAGACCTGACACTCCTGCTGCTAGAAAAGCAAAGTAAATAAAGAAGATGAAATATAAACCACAAGAAATACCTTTAGATACACAAGCTGCACCAGAGGACAGTATTATATCCTTCCTCCATTTTAATGACTATAACCTTTATAAATATTTTTGTCAAAAATCAACTTATTGACCAAGTGACTGACTTTTGTCCTGTCTACTTGTCTGTGTTATACAAATTAACGACGTATAATCTTTCTTTTTTAATTGTGCAACAATCTATTTTAGGTATGTGACTTTAATGATAGTCATTGAATTGGGCTTTATGCCATGGCCCTGAGGTACAAAACTCATTATATGAAAAACACAATATTTCACAAAATACAACATTGAACAAAAGACATTTCAGAAAGCACATTTCCAAAAACACATTTTGAGGGGACAACACAGCATCTAAGAAAACTCAGTGCACAGATCACATTTTGTACAACACAAGAGTCTGTCAAAACAAGGGTACCTGGCAGATGACAAGATGGTGGACAGGCAACCTTGGCTGGAAGTCTGAACTGCAGACCGTTATTACTTATGTCAGTTGTAAACAATGGCAGTGGACCTAATTTGTTTTAATTATGTAAAAATAAATAAAATACAAAATTACACTTTGTACACTGTGTAACATTTCAGACATTTCAGAGTAAGAGAAGTAACTGTATTTGCTAATTACTCTATTAAAAGTTTAATTACTGGACAAACTGTGTGCTGTAAGTAAGAGGCACAGCACTGAGCACAAAACATGAAGAGCAGATGCAGACCAAAAGCTAAAGGAAGGAGCTGCAAGAGTGCAGCTAAAAAGTCGGGTAAAACAGCGAGTCCCTGTACAGGACCAGTCCTGGACATGCAGTAACCTCAGGCCCTGTATTTTTTCTCCACATCCTCTGGTCGGAGTGCAGCAGCAGGAGGGAAAATATATCCACAAACCCAAGCGCAGTGGAAAAATTCCACTTTTGAAACGGCATCAGTGGATGTCAGGCAAACCCACATGAGCATGCAGCAGCCTGGAGGTTATGGCCATTAAAGGAAATCCTTAAACTCTCACATAAGACTTTGCATTGTTAGATAAAAAGTCCTGCGAGCGAGAGTTTGTGAGACGTGTTTAACCAAGTTGCTTTGGCATAGAAATACTAGCACATAGTGTATGTACACCTCATTTTTTGAGCTTCAGGTTACATTTAAGATTGTACTGTCCTCACCATGAGTAGTCCATGTTCAAAGCTAGACAGTCAACTAACAGGGTGTAATTCCCCAATGAAAACAAGGAGTGATGTTTCTTGTTATTCAGTGATGACTTACTGCTTCTGTTTTTATTTTTTGTAAAAACTGCAACAAAGCACAAATTGACAACACAGTTTCTCTGCTCAACATAGGCTAGAGAAGATGGTGCTGACAATGATGCCAGCCTTGGTTACTCGTACTCTCTTGTGTTTGTTGTTTTTCTTTGTTTTCTCTGTCTTTTGCAACCCATCCCGGATTACTTTTACCAGAAGAACTGTTAAATATCGGACAACTCACACCAAACTACCTTTCTCCAATTTTTTTGAACATAGAATACTGTGTAGACATTCTGATAGGAGGCGCAGCTGCCATATACGGGACCTGCTGTGGCAAATGAGCGGGCGTCTTAGCGAGGCTATGCCAGAGAGGGACACAGACTCCTCTCCCGTCTATCCACCTAGTAAATCTCTGCTCCCTGGTCAACAAAATGGATGAAATTCTTCTCCTCAACTCCTTAACTCTGACTTTGCACGCTCTGCTGCTTTGTGCTTCACGAAGACCTGGCTGAGGGAATCGATTGCAGACAGCACAATACAAGTACCAGGCTTCCAGATGTATAGAACGGATCACGTAATGGAGCTGTCTGGGAAAACGAGAGGAGGTGGAATCTGCTTCTACATAAATGAAGGCTGGTGCACAGATGTCACAGTGCTACAAAGGACATGTAACACAGACTTAGAGACTCTTGTTATTGACTGCAAGCCCTTTTATTCTCCTCGTGAATTTTCAAGCTTCATCCTGGTGGGTGCCTATTTAATGCTGCAGGCCCACACTAGCGCACTACAGCTCCTGGCAGTACAGATAACTAGCCTGGAGCTAGAACATCCAGACTCTGATTGTTCTAGGGGACTTTAACAGAGCAAATCTCTTCCATGAACTGCCCAAATACAGACAGCACGTTATCTCCCACCAGGGACAAAATCACACTGGACCATTGCTACACAACAATAAATGACGTCTAGCGCTCTGTCCCCTGTGCAACCCTTGGACTCTCTGATCACTGTATGGTCCATCTTATTGCAGCCTACTGGCAGAAACTTAAAGCTGCGAAGCCTGTGGTCAAAACAGTGAAGAGCTGGACTGAGGAGGCTAAGTCAGAGCTACAGGCCTGCTTTGACTGCACAGACTGGAGTGTATTTGAGACTTCAGCTACAAAACTTGGACGAACTCACTGACACTGTCACATGTTATATCAGCTTTTGTGAGGATGTGTGTGGTAGATATTAGTAAATCAGTCAGATAATTATTAAACATTGTGTTGAATCAAATGTGTTAGTAATGCAGTTTAGTAATATTTGTTCCAGAAGTCTGCTTTAGTCTGTTTTATTTCAAGGTTAGCAGACAGAGTGTTGATTCTGAAATGTGAGCTACAGTTACTTATGGGACCAATTCTTTCCTGTATTAACCTTGTGTTAGAATATTATGTCTGAATGAATGCTTAGCTACACACCACGTGACAACATACACACACATTGAGCTTCCTCATTTTGTTATGACTAGGTAAAACGCAGCTGCTCCAAGCCTGTGGAGCACTAGGTAAGAGATGGAGTCTGCAGACTGACTTCATCTGGGGTTTATCTGTGTAAGGGGTTAGCCCAAAACTGATAAATGTATCAGGCTCCTTTTTCCGGGGCTCCTCTCTCCAGCAGCCAGTGTGTGTCTCTGGAGGAAGGAACAACCCGGGTCATGTTTGTAATTTTGCTTGTGGTTTAAAATAAATCAGCACTAAATAAAGAAAGACAGACTCCGTTATTCAGAGCTGTCCAATAAAAGAACTGGGGTATTACAACTTGGTGCTGTGGCCTTTGGAATTGGCTGAATTCTGAGCTGGATTCCAGTTGGGAGTGAACAGACTCACTGATCAACATTTGCCGGCAATAATAACAGGTGAGCAGGAGGCTTTTGCACATCATTCCTGCATGTTGGATTTTACAAAATTTAGTTGGTCTGTGTGGACTGTAAATTCCTGATTTAAAAATTGAATGATTATTGTAAGGATAAAATAACACCTTTATTTCGAAATGTGCTAGTGCTGTTTTTGCCACACGTAAAGTTGCAAGCACATATTGTCATTTGAGGGATAGAACAATAAGTGCCCTAGTTACAGAAATTGATGACTATCAGAGACGTAAAATCCACATTAATAAGTGGATAACCACAAATTTTGATGGTTGTCTTTTTGCTTCGATGGGAAGGCGGAAGTCACAGGAGGAGCCTGGATGGTAAGATGGTGGTGGCCAGCGGTCATGTGCATCAGAAGTTAGTTCTGGTGTAGAAGGATCAAAGTTCTGGGCAAGAGACCATTTCAGTTGAAATGCCAGTCACGTGTGCATAATTATCAATGTGTCTGTAAAAATTGTGCAAGAGTGGAAAATGTGTAAACCTGACTGTTTGGAGTCAGTACTCTGGTTGAATATGGTTCCTAAAGATGAGCAGGAAAATGCAAAAAAAAAGTTTTATTGCATGGGTCCAGCAAATGTAGAAAATAGGGATGTTTGGGGACAGTGACAGTGACAGTCCTCCCCCACAAGGGGATGCTATAGGACTATTTTTGAAGCAAGCCTCTCTTGCTGCTGAGAAGGCTAGACATAATTCAGTAACTGTACCTTTTTGATAAAAAATAAAGTTGAAGCAAGAATTGAAACAGGCTGAGAGTTTTCTTGCTGATTGTACATGTTTTTTTTTAGGAAATTTTAAGTGTTCTCAGTCTCCTTCAACCAGTTCATATAAGTCACAAATGCCAGTTGAAGTTAATTGTTCATATAATTCACAAATGCCAGTTGAAGTTAATTCTCCAAATGGCACAGTTGTTCCAGTGCCAGCTGCACATTCTAGCTCCGATTACAAGGTGCAGTTCATACACACACAGCCGTCTTCCCCACAATCTCCACGTGGAGAGCGGAAGCCTATATTAAAAAGTGGCTTATCTAGATAGATGCCACAAAGTGCAACACATGGCATGGCACCCCTGGTGGTTGTACAGAGAGGAATTCTACACACAGCCTTATTTCCAGGAGATAAGACTGACAGACTTAGAGCACAGACTTACCTAATGAGTTAAAATCCGGCTGTTTAGACCAGTCCACAACTCCAGTTGTTGGTGCATGTGCTTCTGCCTGATTCAGAGAGGAGGAAAGTCGGCACCTTTGTGAAGTTTCAGTGCCGGCAATGTCTCATGGTTCTGAATATGGTGGTGATTCCAGCTGGGATGACACAGTGCATGATTTCTCATCACAACGTATGCAGACAGGGCACTCCTTTTAGCTTTCAAGACATGAGCATGGTTAAATCCCAGCTGCCTGACATTGAAAAGGGGGGTGCACCGTGGATTAGAGCTTTTTTAGGTGCTTGTGCAGGATTGTGCCTGCGCTTGGAGATTTTCGTCGTGTTTTGACAGCCTGTACTTCTCTGAGCATGTTACGAGAGGTAGAATAATGTGTAGAATTTCACCTCAAGAGGGTGAGAGAGGTAGTCAGTATATGCTCAGAGTGCATGAACTCTGGCAGAATCACACTGGTGAGGACCCAGACATCAGTGACACCATGGGGGTGCTATTTCGCAGTGCTGTGGTGGCTCCTCTAGGAGCTTCCATACAGCATCTTCTGAGACAGGTGGTGGGACTCACCACATTTACCTTTGAGCAGTGGTCAGCTTATGTTAACAATGAGCTGGACGTACAAGAAAAGAATGCAAAGGAACTTTCTTCTTTGCAGGCGCAGTTAGCTAAAGCGCAGTTGAAGGAAATGCAAGACAAAGTTAATCAAATTAAAGCCACAGCTAACCAAATGCCTGTGCAGAATGTTGTACAGCACAACAGCAATCCTTTGTTCAACAGCCAACCGCACCACCTTATCAGTGGGATTCTGCTCCTGTGGACCTCAGTACCGTAGCAGGAAGAAGTCAAGGACCTCGGACTCTCAGAAGGGGTCCACCAAGAGATGACAGGTGCTGGATTTGTAATGAAAGAGGACACTGGTCGCATAAATGTTCCTTTCCATGTCACTTTGTTACAATATGTTGTTGACCTTTTGTTAGCGGCTCCTGACTCAGAAACCATAATGACAGCCACTGAATCTTTGCTGTCAAAATTAGCCCAGAATGGCTTCAAGGTCTCCAAGGACAAACTGCAGATTGGGAGACCTCGAGTCTCTTTTCTGGGATATGTGGTGTCTGCTTCTGGCCTGCATATGACTGAGTCAAAAGAAAACCGATATTCTTTCACATTCTAAGCCCACCACTGTTAAGACCATGATGCAGTTCTTAGGGTTTACAGCAAGAATTTTGTGCCAAATTTCACCGGCCTTGTGGCACCTCTCAGTGCCATGCTTACAGAGGTGGGCTACAAGAACTATGGTTCTACTCTGTTGTGGACTCCACAAGCAGAGGAGGCTTTTGGTTGCCATTAAACAGGCTTTGGCACACGCATGTGCTTTGCATGCACCTGACTACTCACAGCCTTTCCATTTGGATGTTGATGAAAAGGACGGCACTGTGAATGCTGTCTTATTTCAAAAGGGGGAGGAAAGTAGAGGACACAACCAAAAAGTGTTGATGTACTACAGCTCTAAGTTGGACAATGTTGAAAATGGACATCCAACTTGTGTGAGACATGTTGCTGCAATTGGTCGAGTGATACTGAAAACCTCACATATCACAATGGGTTATCAAACTGTTGTACACACCACACATGGTGTCAGGGCATTTCTGGATTCCAAACTTTTTACATTGTCTGCACATAGGACCCAGAACTTACAACAGCTATTGAACCAGGCTCGTATACAGTTTACAAGTGAGGGAACAAGCATGGCTACGCAGATGGACATTAAGTAAGATCATGATTGCGTGAGCAAAACAGACAGAGAATAGACTGCATGATAACTTGTATAAGGAACCTCTGCTTAGAGGTAACACTGTACTGTGATGGTCACAGTCATCAGACTGCCACTGGCAGTCTAGTTGCTTCATACACTGTGGTCCAGGACACAACGGCTGGCTTAAGAGTACTGCAAGCTGATGTGATCCCACAGCCAAGTTAAGAGCAATCAGCTCAGCCATCTGAGCTGATTGCTCTTATTGTATACTGTAAGCATTACTTACTCATAATTACACATTTATTAATGCTCTTTAAAAATGTATAACAGTAGTGAGTAACCATTACTTAACCTTAATTAGCCATTTGTTAATGCTCTTTGTGATGCTTATCGTAAAGTGGGAAACATATATGCCTGAACTAACACTTTATAAATGTATCACAGTGGTGAATAACCATTACTTACCCTTAATTATCCATTTGGTAATGCTCTTTGTGACGCTTATCGTAAAGTAGGAAACATATATGCATGAACTAACACTTTATAAATGTATCACAGTGGTGAATAACCATTACTTAACTTTAATTAACCATTTGGTAATGCTCTTTGTGATGCTTATTGTAAAGTGGGAACCATATATGCATGAACTAACACTTTATAAATTTATCACAGTGGTGAATAACCATTACTTAACCTTAATTAACCATTTGTTAATGTTCTCTGTGACCTTGTAAAGTCTAAAACATGTATTTATTAAGGAACACTTCATAAATGCATACAAGTGCTAAAAAATTTTTTTTAACCATAACTAACCAGGTACTACTGCTGTTTGTGACCCTTGAATATTTGAAGCAATCACACAGATACTGAAGATTAGTGAAACGTTTCCAAATGGAACGGAATGGATGAATGGAATGGA
This sequence comes from Monopterus albus, assembly GCF_001952655.1. Lineage (NCBI taxonomy): Eukaryota > Metazoa > Chordata > Actinopteri > Synbranchiformes > Synbranchidae > Monopterus > Monopterus albus. Next base: position 190,136 of record NW_018128253.1, on the reverse strand, counting down.
GAAAGAGGTAGCAGGGTGTTCTTACAAGCTGTACCTGTGCCTTATATCCTTAATTATTCTCCCAAAGGACCATCTTTGTGGTGGTTAGCTAGCCAGTAGGTCCACTCAATTACTAAGAGATGCTCTTTTAGCAGGGCCTCTGTCCTGTTCCCTCGCAGTCGCCATACCATCCCCTTGTATATGGCCCATGCTCTCTCCAGGTTCTGTGTGTGGCTGCCTGTTAATGGGTCAACAAATCACCAACTGTGGTTAACAGGAAAATCTGTGTATCCATGATTGGTTAGTACACCTCTGTAGGCCCACCATTCATCACTGAGGATGGTGCTTCCAGGACGCACATGTTGCACAATTAGCGGGAGAAGATGACATCTGGACCTACAATCAACCAGTTTTAAAATGGGTCTGTTGCAGCTTTGGCCAACACCCAAAATCCCAAAGACCCACTTTCTTCTTTGCCAGGTGCTGGCGAACCGTCCTCACCCATACTGAAAAACATGAAAATTTTACATTTTAAATATTTTCAGGCATAAATCTCAGTGATTGTTTTTATGCTATTCAATATGCATTAATCTTTTTTCCTGTTATTGTGTACCCCTAAAGTTGCTTCACTGAGCCTCTGTACCTGAGACAGATTCCTTGTATGCACAACATACTTGGTCATTAAAGCTGATTCTGATTCTGATCACAAATCAAGTCTTGATGCTTTCCAGCTTAGGGAGACAGTTGTCTTTATAGATATTGACTTAAATGTCTAAGATCAGTGTAGTTCTATTTTATGGTGGATTTTCCCTTTAACATTCTGAGAATATCATCCATTGTGTCTGCCCTACCTTTCGCTTATGACAAAAGTTGCTCTCATCCAGCATCACAAACTCCCTGCAACTTCCAACAAACTGGCCCTTCCTTCTAGCATATGATGCCATTGAGCTTATGCATAGGCTTCTTATTTTCTGGGCCATCTTCGAGAGAGTTTGAGAGCTTCCCCCATCCTCTATCATATCAATTTGGTGTAATCGGAGCCCCTGTATGAACCTGCATTTCAGTGAAAGATACAGCAGGGAGACAAATTTCCTAGTTCAGTACACTGACAATGAAGACTTGGCAACGTAGTGAAGCCAGACTTTGCTGTCAGTTAGCTATTGTAGGCTGACCCTATGGTTTTGTTAAAAATAAGACACTCTCCAAATTAGATGTGATATGTATATCTGTCAGGTTTGCCCGGCTGCACTTGCCTCTCTCACTTTTATTACCCCGTCTCTGCACCCCTGATTACTAATCACGTTCACCTATTCCTCACTCCCTTATCACCACCTGCACTAGATTGTTACTTATACCCGGTTCTTCTTTCATTCACTTGCCAGTTTGTTCTTGTCCCTACACTACACTCTCCGTATTCTCTAGATGTTCTCCTCATTTTTTTAAGCTCTGCTATATTCCACGTTACTGCCTTGGATTATCTGGTTATCCACGCCTCTGGTCAGCTCCTGTTTTTTCTCTCCGGACTGTTTCCTCTGCACGGTGACTTTTTTCCTCCCTCCCAGGCAGGTCAATGCACAGTCATCTGTTTTTGCCATAACCGAAGCTTCTTTATGTCCTTTCAGTAGCCACCACTCCACCATCAACCAGTCCAGGGGTGACCCTACCACGCAGCTCGGCCCACCTCGTCCTAACCATCCATCTCTTCTCTCCACACCTCCTGCTCCTGGTCGACACCCGGCTCCTCCTCACATAGCAGTAACCACAGACTCTCTTTGTTTGTTAGACTCACTGCACTGTATATAAATAAATCACAGCTTGCACCGAAGTCGGCTACCTGGGTCCGTCCTTTTTGTTCACATGCTCACCTCCATGTGCGCGCGAAACCTAATATCCTAGAAGGTGGTGTAGTTTTAATTTACCATGACCCATTCGTTTATCCCATATAAGATCTGAATATAATATTTTTTGGGAAAAAACATTTTAATACCTGTAGATGAATGTCTACGAATTAAACAAATAAAATATGAAGAAAATCGTATAATTAAAAACCTTTTAGAGAGTTCTATATTGGCTCAAAACCTGAACATTACTAAAATCAGTTAGTCCAAGTCTCTCTCTGCAGAAGTCATCTGCATGTACACTTGATGGATGATATCCTCAAATGTGAGCGCTCTGCAACCTTTTGAGCCAATAGCCTGTGGTTGGAAGCAGGGGGCTGATGGAAACCGGGCCCAATGACCCATGGCCACAAAATAAAATGGAAAACGGGGGCAATAGGGAAAAGAAAAAAATGAAAATGTCAGGCTTTTGGGGCGGTTTGCAGCTGTGTGTGAAGCACCTGGGATGAGACTCAGCACCTCCAAGTCGGAGGCCATGGTTCTCAGTCGGAAAAGGGTGGCTTGTTCCCTTCAGGTTGGTGGAGAGTTCCTGCCTCAAGTGGAGGAGTTTAAGTATCTCAAGGTCTTGTTCACAAGTGAGGGAAGGATGGAACGGGAGATTGACAGGCAGGTGCAGCTTCTGCAGTAATGTGGTCTATGTACCGGTCCGTCGTGGTGAAGAAGGAGCTGAGCTGTAAGGCGAAGCTCCCAATTTACTGGTCGATCTATGTTCCAACTCTCACCTTTCGGTCCTGAGCTTTGGGTCATGACCGAAAGGGCAAGATCCCGGATACATGTGGCCGAAATGAGCTTCCTCCGCAGGGTGGCCGGGCACACCCTTAGAGATAGGGTGAGGAGCTCAGTCACCCGGGAGTAGCTCAGAGTAGAGCCGCTGCTCCTCCACATCGAGAGCCAGCTGAGGTGGCTCAGGCATCTGTTTTGGATGCCTCCCGGGCACCTTCCTAGGGAGGTGTTCTGGGCATGTCCCACCGGGAGGAGGCCCCAGGGAAGACCCAGGACATGCTGGAGGGACTATGTCTCTCGGCTGGCCTGGGAATGCCT
>NW_018128253.1:183743-187207 GCF_001952655.1 Monopterus albus | reverse complement strand
AAGGCAGTTCCCCCGGAGGAGCTGGAGGAAGTGTCTGGAGAGAGGGAAGTCTGGGTATCTTTGCTTAGACTGCTGCCCCTGCGACCCGGTTCTGGATAAGCGGAGGAAAATGGATGGATGGATGGATGGATAAATGAATGTCATCCAAGAGAACAGGCTGGATTTTGACTTCTCGAACATTGAGCCAGACCTCACTGACTTTCTCTTGGGTCTTTCTCTATGCCTGTTCCTTCTAAATATCCTACATAATATCAAATACAGAAATCTCCTTAGATGTGATTTTCTTACATCTCATAGGGTAAATGGTTTTGTACTTGTATACCGCTTTTCCAGGCATTACAGCACACTCAAAGTGCTTTCACACTACTTGGCCATTTACCCATTCGCACTCACAAACACTCACACATTCATACACCGGTGTTACCACCGGGAGCAACTGGGGGTTCAGTGTCTTGCTCAAGGACACTTCAACATGTTGACTGTACAAGCCGGGAATCAAACCGCTAATCTTCCGGTTAGGAAACGAACCACTCTACCGCCTGAGCCCCCATATGTCATTTTGCTAGATCTGATAAGAAATCTGTCTGTGGCGTTTCTCTTTTCCTCTATATGTTGGCATTCTGTTGTCTATTCTAGCCTGATTAGTAATAATAACAGACTCCAACTAGCCCATTTTTCTGTGCATTTTTTCTTCCAGCCATTCATTACAGTACTGACTGCAAAGATGCAATAGGTAATATATTTAAAAAGTTTTATTTTTCAAAAGTTTAATTTAAATAGTTTTTAGCATAGGTTTTAATTTAGCAGTTTTTGATTTATTTTGATTAATGTTAGTTTAGCCAGCCTTACTAGCTTAACAACATATTATAATAGTTAACAGTAAAAAAACAAAAACAAAAATAAATGTTGTGGTTGTGTGTGTTTGTGCGAGAGAGAGAAACAGAGCAGGGCACACAGGGACTGAGCAAATACACTGAACAAAATTATAAATGCAACACTTTTGTGTTTGCCCCCATTTTTCATGAGCTGAACTCAAAGATCTACAACTTGTTCTATGTACACAAAAGGCTTATTTCTCTCAAATGTTCACAAATCTGTCTAAATCTGTGTTAGTGAGCATTTCTCCTTTGCCGAGATAATCCATCTACCTCACAGGTGTGGCATATCCAGATGCTGATTAGACAGCATGATTATTGCACAGGTGTGCCTTAGGCTGGCCACAATAAAAGGCCACTCTAAAATGTGCAGTTTTATCATACAGCACAATGCCAAAGATGTTGCAAGTTTTGAGGGAGCGTGCAATTGGCATGCTGACTGCAAGAATGTCCACCAGAGCTGTTGCCCATGAATTGAATGTTCATTTCTCTACCCTAAGCCGTCTCCAAAGGCTTTTCCGAAAATTTGGCAGTACATCCAACTGGCCTCACAACCACAGACCACATGTAACCACACCAGCCCAGGACCTCCACATCCAGCATCTTCACCTCCACGATCGTCTGAGACCAGCCACCTGGACAGCTGCTGCAACAATCAGTTAGCATAACCAAAGAATTTCTGCACAAACTGTTAGAAACCATCTCAGGGAAGCTCATCTGCATGCTCGTTGTCCTCATCGGGGTCTCGACCTGACTGCAGTTTGTTGTCATAACCGACCTGAGTGGGCAAATACTCACATTTGATGGTGTCTGGCACTTTGGAGAGGTGTTCTCTTCATGGATGAATCCCGGTTTTCACTGTACGGGGCAGATGGCAGACAGTGTGTATGGCGTCGTGTGGGTGAGCGGTTTGCTGATGTCAGTGTTGTGGATCAGGTGGCCCATGATGACGGTGGGGTTATGGTATGGGCAGGCATATGTTATCGACAATGAACACAGGTGCATTTTATGTATGGCATTTTGAATGCACAAAGATACCGTGACAAGCTCCTGAGGCCCATTGTTGTGTCATTCATCCATGACCATCACCTCATGTTGCAGCATGACAAGGGGAGGCGACAGTGGTGCGGTGGGTAGAGCAGTCATCTACCCAATAACCAGAAGGTTGAAGGTTCAAATCTTGGTGCTGGCAGTCCACGTGTTGAAGTGTCCTTGGGCAAGACACTGAATCCCCCTGATGGTTAGAGCCATTGGTTGAGGTGGCGCTGCAGATGGCTGCCATCTGTTCTGTACCGGAAACAAATTCCTTGTGTGTAACATACTTGGCCAATAAAGGTGATTATCCTTATCCATATAATGCACAGCCCCATGTCACCAAGATCTGTACACAATTCCTGGAAGCTGAAAACACCCCAGTTGTTGAATGGCCAGCATACTCACTGGACATGTCACCCATTGATGTTATGGTTGGTTCCCCTCACCAGGAGGGTGAGGGAGAACTGGGGTTGGACTCACAATTGCTGACCCAGGTGCTAGTACAAAAAAGGGGTTTATTGTAAAAATCAACAACAACAAAGTAACAACATAACAGGGTCCGTAATACTTACAACCAGGGAAGGACAACTAAGGAGACCAGGACGAACAGGTACACGTACACTGATGGCAGGAACTAGGATAGCAGAAGATGTGGACGGACAGGCGAACAAAAGAACTAATGTACACAATATAATCCACAGTACAGAGACTGTCAGCGTGGATGACAGAAGGACATATAGCTAGCCGCAGATTAGCGTGAATAGGTCAAGCCAAAAACACACAGGACTGTCAGCGTAGCATCTAAAAACATGGGGGGAAAAGCAAGACAAAGCCTCGATACATGCGATATCAGTGGCTACTGTTGGCATGTACGATATGTTAGCTCGTGAAGGCGGAGCATCGGTCAGGGGGTTAAATAAGGGAAGAAAGTAATCACCGGGATGCACCTCATCTGTGTGCGTTGACAACCAGTTACTAATTACTGGAATGCAACCCAGCTGAGGTGCAGAGCCCACATGATAAAGAGGGTAAAGGAGAGAAAAACAGAGGAGAGGCAGTGGCCGTCGAGCGGCCCTGACAATTGAGAATGTTTGGGATGCTCTGGATCGGCGTATACGACAGCATGTTCCAGTTCCTGCCAATATCCAGCAACTTTGCACAGCCATTGAAGAGGAGTGGAGTGGACCAACATTCCACAATCAACAACCTGATCAACTCTATGCAAAGGAGATGTGCTGCACTGCGTCACACCAGATACTGACTGGTTTTCGGACCCCCTAGACACCCCAGTACAGTAAACCTGCACATTTTAGAGTGGCCTTTTATTATGGCCAACCTAAGGGCACACCTGTGCAATAATCCAACCATCCAACCATCCATTTTCCTCCGTTTATCCAGAACCGGGTCGCGAGGGCAGCAGTCTAAGCAAAGATGCCCAGACTTCCCTCTCTCCAGACACTGCATCCCACTCCTCTGGGGGGATGCCGAGACGTTCCCAGGCCAGCCAAGAGACATAGTCCCTCCAGCGTGTCCTGGGACTTACCCGGGGACTCC
>NW_018128253.1:179934-181105 GCF_001952655.1 Monopterus albus | reverse complement strand
ATTCCAGAGATCGGTCCGTCGGGGCCCCGGCCTTCGACTGCTGCCCAATCCACTTTGCACCAGCCCCTTACGGCTCCTCCTGCAGGTGGTGGGCCCACGGGAGGACGTCCCCACGTTGCTCGTTCGGGCTAAGCCCGGCCGGGCCCCATGGGCAGTGGCCCAGCCACCAGGTGCTCGCATTCGAGCCCCAACCCCGGGCCTGGCTCCAGGGTGGGGCCCCGGCCGGTCCTTGATTTTAATCTATTCATAAAGGGCTTTTGTGCAATAATCATGCTGTCTAATCAGCCTCTTGATATGCCACACCTGTGAGGTGGATGGATTATCTCGGCAAAGGAGAAGTGCTCACTAACACAGATTTAGACAGATTTGTGAACAATACTGGAGAGAAAGAAGCCTTTTATGTACATAGAACAAGTCGTAGATCTTTGAGTTCAGCTCATGAAAAATGTTGCATTTATAATTTTGTTCAGTGTACAAATGCTACGCACAGCACTATGTTGAACTATGATTTAAGCTGTTTTAAATCAATATGTGCCAGTCAATATTGATATCGTGGCGGCCCACCACAAATATGTCAGTATATGGGAAACAGTGATGTCCCAAAAAGATGCTGCACAAACTTTCATTCTCAACTCAGTGGGCTGCTTCTTTTAATGTCTAACACAGACTTCAAACATTCTTGGCAAATCTCTGTGATTACTTCATTTTGTTAGTGGTTGCTGGTTTGGTACTGGTCTCGCACTGAACCATACTGGAGGAATGATTTCAGTAAGTCAGTGAAATGGATGGTATTACACTTTTGGGGTGGGGTTATGCTTTTACATTTCTGTTCTCTAGAGGGTTTTTTCCATTTTTATAGGTTAGCTTCGCCCTGTGACTGGTGCTGTGACTGGTGCTGTGACTGGTGAAGGTTTGGAAAAACTCCGCCAGCACGAATTCAAAAAAGACTTAGATTAACAGTGGTTACGGAAAGTATTCAGACCCCCTTAAATTTTTCACTCTTTGTTATATTGCAGCCATATGCTAAAATCATTTAAGTTCATTTTTTCCTCATTAATGTACACACAGCACCCCATATTGACAGAAAAACACAGAATTGTTGACATTTTTGCTGATTTATTAAAAAAGAAAAACTGAAATATCACATGGTCATAAGTATTCAGACCCTTTG
>NW_018128253.1:176896-178902 GCF_001952655.1 Monopterus albus | reverse complement strand
CTTAAATGATTTTAGCATATGGCTGCAATATAACAAAGAGTGAAAAATTTAAGGGGGTCTGAATACTTTCCGTACCCACTGTATATGAAAAGCCATCAGATTTTTATGTGGCCTATTTATTAAAACTGAAGTACATTATTTTAAATCAAGGATAAACATTTAGAAATGTGTTTTGGATAAAAAAATTTATTTCTGCAATCTGCCGAAATAGGAAAGCCAGAGGAAGAGACCAGGCAGGGGCTCGTTCAAGGGTCAACAGACAGACGAACAACACAATGAGGGTCAGATATTGTATACCAGAAGCATTTTTAATGTTTTCTCTATACACATTGATTGTATTAAAAGCTAATACACTTCTGGCACTGACGGCGATGTTGGCCATGGTCACTCACGCTCTCTTGTGTTTGTTGTTTTTCTTTGTTTTCTCAGCCTTTTGCAACTCATCCCAGATTACTTTTACCAGAGAAGAGCTGGTAAATATAAGACAACTCACACCGAACTGCCTTCCTCCAATTTTTGTGAACGAAGAATGCTGTATGGACATTCTGATTGGCGGTGCAGCGGCAATATACAGGACCTGGGAAAAAATGCCACCATGGAAAGCGGGCAGGCGTCTCGGTGCGGTTACGACAAAGAGGAACACGGACCCCACTTTCATCTATTCACCTGGCAAATCTTCGTTCCCTGGTCAACAGGATGGATGAAATTCTTCTCAACAGGACTAACTTTGACTTTGCATTCTCTGCTGCTTTGTGCTTCACGAAGACCTGGCTCAGCGACTCCATCGCGGACAGTGTGATACATGTACTGGGCTTCGAGGTGTTCAGAGCAGATCGCATAAAAGGAGCTGTCCAGAAAAACAAGAGGAGGTGGAATCTGCTTCTACATAAATGAAGGCTGGTGCACAGATGTCACAGTGCTACAGAGGACATGTAACGCAGACCTAGAGACTCTTATCAATTGCAAACCTTTTTACACTCCCCAAGAGTTTAACTTTTTCATGCAAATGGGAGTGTACCCCGGTCGGCTAGTGGTTAAAGCACAGAACTCTCACCGGTGCAGCCTGGGTTCAAGTCCGGGTTGCGTCAGGAAGGGCATCCAGTGTAAAATATGTGCCAAATGGCAAGATGCGAGTCGTCGCTGTTGCGGCCCCTAAACAGGAAAAGCCGAAAGTGACTTTCTTTATACTAAAGGGAGTGTACATAAAACCCCAGGCCCACACTAGCGCACTACAGCTCCTGGCAGAACTGATAACTAGCCTGGAGCTAGAACATCCCAACTCTCCATTCATTGTTCTAGGGGACTTTAACAGAGCAAATCTCACCCATGAACTGCCCAAATACAGACAGCATGTTACCTGTCCCACCAGGGACAAAATCACACTGGACCACTGCTACACAACAATAAATGATGTCTATCGCTCTGTCCCCCATGCAGCCCTTGGACTCTCTGATCACTGTATTAAAGGGTTCTGATAAAATCAGGAGTTTGGAGATAGGTCTGAAATTAGAAAGGTTGGAGGTTTCTTAATTTGCAGCTGCACTATGGCATGCTTAATGACTAATGGAACACTCCCAGATATCAAACTGCTTTTTAAAATTGTCAGAATAGAAGATCTGACAGTATCAAAGATCTCTTTGTGAAGTCAAGGAGGGACAACGTCAGTAGAGCAGTTTGCGGGTTTGAATTGGGTAATAATCTCTTTTTAAAGGGAAAGAAACACTGGCTCGAACTGTGTGAAAGTGATAGAGCAGGCAGCGGTGGAGTGTGGGTCAAAGGTAGAAGGACTTTGTTCCTTAATATTCACAACCTCCTCAACAAAAGATTGACATTTCTCACAGATATCAGGTGTAGCACCTTTAAAGGCAAATTGAGGAGGATTTAAAGCATTGGTTATAGTACTAAAAAGAATATGGAGCTTATGGTAGTTATATTTATTTCAGAAAAATATTTTCTGCAGTTGGTGTTAAAATGAATTAAAGCTGTGAAGCCTGTGGTCAAAAAAA
>NW_018128253.1:174830-176619 GCF_001952655.1 Monopterus albus | reverse complement strand
ACAAGGGAGATCAGAGCAGCAAAGAGGAGCTACTCTGAAAAGCTGAAAACTCAGGTTTCAGCCAACGACCCCTCGTCTGTGTGGGAGAGCCTGAAAAACATCACTGCTATAGGAAACCATTCCCCCCTGCTGTGGAGGACCATCAACTAGCACGACCTGAATGTATTCGACTGCAGGTTTGACAATCAACACTCCCCCCTCACCCTCCCCACCTCAGATCCAGCAGCTGTTCCCCCAACAATCACCATCCTTCCCTCTAGCCCCCCACCTCTAATGATCTGTGAAAAGGATGTGCGTGGCCTCTTTAAAAAACAAAGGATCAGAAAGGCACCAGGCCGAGATGGCATGACCCCCCCACCACCTGAAAGTGTGCACTGATCAGCTGGCCCCCATCTTCACACTCATCTTCAACATGTCACTGGAACTGTGTGAAGTCCCCTCCTGCTTTAAACACGCCAACATCATCCCAGTCCCCAAGAAAACCACCATCAGTGGACTGAACGACTACAGACCTGTTGCCCTGACATCTGTAGTTATGAAGTCCTCTGAAAGATTGGTGTTGGCCCACCTGAAGGACATTGTAGACCCCCTGCTAGACCCCCTGCAGTTCGCCTACCAGGCAAACAGATCAATGGATGATGCAGTGAACATGGCACTGCATTACATCCTGCAACACCTCGACTCCCCAGGGACCTATGCACGGGCCCTCTTTGTAGACTTCAGCTCGGTGTTCAACACTATCATCCCAAACATCCTCCACTCCAAACTGACCTAGCTCACTGTGCCTGCCCCCACCTGTCAGTGGATTACTAGCTTTCGGGCAGACAGGAAGCAGCAGGTGAGGCTGGGGAAACCCACGTCCATCAACCGGACAAAAAGCACAGGAACCCCCCAGGGATGTGTGCTCTCCTCTCTGCTGGTTTCACTCTACACCAACAACTGCATTGTGAAGTACCTGTTTGCCATGCTCCTAAAGTTTGCAGATGACACAACCGTCACTGGTCTCATCCGAGATGGCGATGAGTCAGCCTACAGACAGGAGGTTGAGGTCAAGGTCAAACTGTTTATTCATCATATGCACAGTTAGGAAACTTGTTTCCCTGTGCAATGAAATTCTTACTTTGCCGTCCACATGAATGCCACACAACACAAATGAAATATAAAGTAGATGAATAAGTAACATAAAATCTAAGGCACTTTAAGCAGCAAATGCAGAGATATAATAAAGATATATAAGAATATATAAGTGTTAGGTATTTTTTAGTCAGATAGATATTGGTTAGATACTTGCTGTATTAGAAATGTTTAGTGGAGTCAGGATGTCTAGTTTAAACGCTTAGTCATTGTCATGAGATGTTGGCAGGGTGTACATGGGCAAGGATAACTAGATAGAAAAGTTTGATTGTCAGCAGGCAGGATGATTATTATTATTATGATATGTTTAGCCGTAATCTTAATCATAATATCGTCCTAGGCTTAATGTCAGGTCATGTCCCTGAATGTCCTGTATGTTCTTACAGTGCCTTGCGAAAGTATTCGGCCCCCTTGAACTTTGCGACCTTTTGCCACATTTCAGGCTTCAAACATAAAGATATAAAACTGTAATTTTTTTGTGAAGAATCAACAACAAGTGGGACACAATCATGAAGTGGAACGAAATTTATTGGATATGTCAAACTTTTTTAACAAATAAAAAAACTGAAAAATTTTGTATTTACATTACACACAGGGTGTTCGGGTATTAATTAACCGGGGACAATGAAGTGGTGGTTGCAATCCATTGCTCTTA
>NW_018128253.1:167883-171634 GCF_001952655.1 Monopterus albus | reverse complement strand
CGTATGTAAATGGTAAATGGACTGTATTTATATAGCGCATTTTTTCCACAGTGTGTTGCACTGGCCAAAGCACTTTACCGGACCATTCACCCATTCACACACCGATGACGACAGGCTGCCACACAATGGCGCTAGCCAAGCCACCGGGAGCAATTCGGGGTTCAGTGTTTTGCTCAAAGACCGATCACATACTCAACATAATCCTGTATGCTGACAGAAAAGTCCTCTGAGGTGGCTGCAGCTTTAAACACATCCCAGTCTGTCTGGGTGAAACAGTCCTGCAGGGTGCCTTTAGTGTCTGGGGTCCAGAGTTTAATTTGTTTGATGACAGGGTTTGTTTGTTTCAGTCTTTGTCTGTAAGTTGGATACAGGAACAAAGAAATGTGGTCTGCATGTCCAAGGTGGGGCAGGATGCAGCCCTGTAAGCACCACGTATGTTACTGTAAACATGATCCAGAGTGTTCTTGCCCCGGGTGGGAATGTTCACATTTTGATAATATTTGGGAAGTACCATCGGGGTGCGCTGTCTCTAGTGCGCTGATGACATCATGGAGTTTGCTGAGAGCCGCAGAGACATTAGATCTTGGGCTAACATACACAGCAGCCAGAAACACAGCACTATGCTCTTTTGCTAAATAATTGGGCCGGCATTTCAGCAAAAAAAAAAACTCCACGTCTGGCGAACAGTGCATGTAAACAGTCCGTAAATCTCCACACCATGAGTTATTGATAAATATACACACACACTCCTTTTACCTTCCCCGAAGCAGCAGTGCCATCTCTTCGATATACATAGTGGGTCTTTTAGGTGCAACCGGTTCTTTTATCTGAAGGCCCCAAGAAGTAACACTCAGGAAACAGGAATCAGCTTTACGTAGATTTATTTTCTTCTTGTTAAATGCAGAGTTATTACAGCGCTGGGCTCTATGAGATGACAAGTCCCAAGAGCCTCGATAATCAAAAATCATTCACATTTATCTTCTCGGGCTGGGACTGCCCTGTACATGGGTGGAACGTTTCACGTAAATATTCTAGAATGTTCATATAGGCAGTATGTTTGTGTGTGTGTGTGTTGTTATCTTCAGGTGTTTCTCTATTTTCAGGCGTTTCTCTCTAACTGAAAGTGGACATGCAGTTCGCTGTGTCACTTACTTCCCTTACTCATGTTTCAGACATGACATGAGTGACCAGTTCAAGCCCGTCAGACTTCACGTCTGTTAAGTAGCATAAATTAACAGTATCTTATCTATCGTTTCCATAACGATACTTATCTATGCAATTTATTCTTGCACAATTTTCCAAGAAGATGAAAAATACTACAAGTTGACTCAAAGCTGAATATTATAACTTTAATGCATGCATGAGAGCCAGGTTAATACTGATACATGGTGCTGCTAATGAAACACAGACAGTCATACTAAACTCTATCATTATAAAATAATACTAACAGTAAATAAAACAACTGTAACTCCTGAAATCCAATCCTAACAGGTCTGTAGCTGAATCGCAGAATCTGGGATTTTATCACAAAGCCAAGTCTCGGTGAGAATTATAGCAGAGCATTCTCTGACTTCCCAATGTGTTGTAATCCTAGCTCTTAGCTTGTCCAGTTTGTTTTCCAGGGACTGTACATTAGGACAAGGACAGTCACCTTTATTGGCCAAGTATGTTACACACAAGGAATTTGTTTCCAGTACAAAACCGATGGCAGCCATCTGCAACGCCAACTCAACCAATGGCTCTAACCATGGTATCTTGCCCAAGGACACTTCAACATGTGGACTGGAGGCACCGAGATTTGAACCTTCAACCTTCTGGGTGAGAGATGATTGCTCTCCCCACTAGGGGAGCATGTGACTGGGTACATTAGTACCTGTATTGACAACATTGTGCCCACCATACAAGTCAGGAGGTTCCCCAACCAGAAAAGGCTGGGTAGTGGCAGTCGGGTAGTGCGAGCTTTTAGCCTAGCATGGAGTCCTCCTCGCTTGCCCCGCTTGTGTCTCTGTCTCCGGGTCACTCTCCTGATTTCAGCCTGCTCGCTTGTGCCTGATGTTCTGGGGGCTCCCTGAGGGTGATGGTGGTTGTTGTTGTTGTTGTTGCGGGAGCGGACAATGAGTTGTAGCTCCAGTGGTATCAAACCAGTAAATTCCCAGTGGCTGTGTGAGTTGGCAATATCCAGCAATGCCTGTCTGTTGTATGTTAGCAGTGCCTGCCATTTGTGCACTGCAGAAAGAGTAAAAAACACACAAAAAAGAAGAAAATTAAGAAAAAGCCGGCATTCGAGAGTGGAACGCACAAACACATCTGCCTCGGTGGGCGCCATCTTGCTTGTCAGAGCAGCTGGTCCTGTGGTGTAGCCGCAACAACCTGGAGCTGAGCACACTTAAAACAGTGTAGATGACAGTGCATTTCAGGAAGAGCCACCCCACCTTACCCTCCCTCATCATACTTGGCAGCACTGTATCAGCAGTAAAGTCCTACAAGTTCCTCAGCTCCACTATCTCCCAGGACCTGAAGTGAACGTCCAACATCAGGACCATCATCAAGAAGGCACAGCAGAGGATGTAGTTCCTGAACCAGCTCAGGAAGTTTGACCTGCCCCAGGAGCTGCTGATACAGTTCTACAGAGGAATCATCAAGTCTGTTCTCCATCACTGTCTGGTTTGGCTCAGCAACCAAACAGGACAAGTACAGATTTCAGTCGACAGTCAGGACTGCAGAAAGTCATCGATACCAGCCTGCCCTCCATGGAGGACCTGTACACCTCACGGGCCGAAAGGAGGCCAGAGAAGATTTCTGCAGACCCCTCACACCCTGGATGCAATCTGTTTAAACTCCTCCCCTCTGGACGGCGTTACAGGTCACTGTGCGCCAAGACAACCAGGCACAAGGACAGTTTCTTCCCCCAGGCCATCACTCTGATTAACACTTGACCAATGACAGTATGACTGGACAATAACTGTCAGTGCAATACCTGTAAATATACATTGTACAGATTATACAGATTTGTACAGGTCTCTAATTTTAAGTACTCTATTTTGATTTCTATTTATCTCATTTCACAATGAGTATTCCTTTGTCTGTCTGCATTGTTTACTGCCTGTTTATACTGCTTAGTTTGCATTGTTTGCACTGTTTGTTGCTTGTTAATACTGGTTATTTTGTTATATTACACAGCCTTACGTTGGTTTACTGTTTACTTGCCCCTTGCATGGGGATATGTACATACACTTTGAGAGCCAATGTACCAGAGTCAAATTCCTCGTGTGTCCGACACACCTGGCCTGATTGTGTTGATTCTGATTCTAATAATACATACATAATTATTTGTAGAAGAAAAAGAAAATGACTTTGTAGGTCTGGGTCAGCAGCTCCCATAATTTGCAATCCAGAAGGGCTCTTGGAAAATCTGTTATGCTACTGTGAGACAACAAATGATGCTACAGACTTGCAACTAAGATCAAATATAGTTTTTTTTTTTTTTTTAATAAATTTGGGTTTCAGATTCCAAAAACAAGGGCAGATTTTCAGGGAATTATACGATGCATGGCAAACTATTGCTTTTAGGTGTGATAGTACTATAGGGCCAGTGCTCTGCAGTGACGTGCGGTCAGGGGAGGCAGGTGAGGCAGAGCCTCCCCTGTCAATCTTGAAAAGAAAAAAAAGTTAACCATAAAATATAATAAATGTTAATATTTGCCGGCTGGTGTGTGTTGTAGGCCCTTTTGCCGTTCGAATCCGATGTTGA
>NW_018128253.1:156683-159398 GCF_001952655.1 Monopterus albus | reverse complement strand
TACTTTCAGCTATACAGGCCATTGAGGTCTTGAACAGTTCAACTCTTCAAGGACATCCCTGCTTGTACTCAACTTTTTTTTTATAACATTTATACTTTTTAATCTATTCAGCTTTATATTTTGCAATACAAGTCAATGGGAGCTCAAAGTGCTGAGTCAATGATGTCGTGGAGTGCCATCTGGTGGTTCATAAAATGCAGCGCAATTGGGACATGCCCCAACATAACTCCTGCCTCTCTCCCCCTCTCCCTCTCTCTGTCTCTCTCTCTCCCCCTCCTCTTCTCCCTCTGTCACCCCCAATTCCCCCCACCCCACCCCACCCCGCCCACACACATGTTCACACCTACTTGTTTTACCTTGTTTGTGGGGTCCTATTGGACTATTTTCTCATCTTTAATAAGTTCTGCATACTTTCAGCTAGCAAAGCCATTCAGGTATCAAAATGTTCAGCTCTTCAAGGACAGTCATTTCTAAACTTCATACTTTTGAAATATTTAGCTTTATTTTGACAATCTTGCCCCATTCAAATTAATGGGAAAATTGTACTTCAGCATACTTTCAGGGAAATATCCCTTTCACGTGTCAAAATGTTCAGCATTTTCAGGGCAATCTTTCAGCACACAGCATCCACACGCATTTTTGACAGGAAATGGATTTTTCTAGTTGATAATGTTGTACAGTAGATCATTTTCACTCTTCATTGTCATTCTTAAGAGTGAATATGTGTATATTACTGTTTTATTTACAAGGCTCTTCTTACAGTGTATTTTGTAAAAGAAAATTATAATGAATGGTTCTTTAAATGGTAAATGGAAATGTGTTTTATACACTATTCAACATGTACTCTGCTAAGATTCATTGAGGCGATCATAGTATTTTCTTCAAATTTAATTTTGTTGCATTTGCAACATTAACACTTCAAATGAATCCAGGTTTTCTGACAGCCCCACGTGACCCACAGACATTTCAGTCCACTAGATAGAATGACATCTATCTTACCCTCAAGAGAAGCACTGGAGATGTGAAACAGTCTTATTTATTTCTCTTTCCCAAAGCAGAGTGCCTGCCAGTTAGGTTATATGACCAGCAGATCCCTGTCTGGGTTGGCTCTGACTGGATTAGCTGTTTCCTGGCCCGACACAATAGCGTCCTGCAGGAAACCAGTACAAACCTCACACGCACTTATGCATGTGTAGACTGTGCATAACATAATATGGCTCTGTGTGTGTGTGTGTGTGTGTGTGGGGGGGGGGTTTGTCTTTATATACTTGTGCGAACCAACCCCTGATGGAACACCTTTCTTGTGTGGACATTTCTTCTTGTGTGGACCTTTTGGGTCCTGCAGTAAACCTTTTTGGTGGTCCACACAAGGAAAATGCTAGGATAGGCTCCTTTCATCCTAAAGAATGGTCTGTCTAAGTTTCAGAAGATGTCCACATATAGAGAATAAAGTCAGAAAAATGTGTGCCAGTGTGTGCTCTAAAAGTATCATGCTCTGATTAAATACTGCTTAAGCTGAATTCATGCAATACTGCCTGTGTCTTTAAAAGGGCGCAGACAGGGCAGCTTAGAAGTGGGTGGGAATCAAGCAATATTCATAACACCTGGAGCTTGAGGCTCAACTTCAACTAATGTTGCATTAAATGCATGCCTCAACAATGCGGAGACTGCGGTAGCACCACAATCGGTGTGCTGAGAGATACGACGAGGAGAGAACCGTGAAAGCTGAATTAGACGATGAAAAAAAAACTGCAAATTATCCAGGTAAGATTTATGAAACTAGATAGTTGTTTTGGTTTGAAACTAAATTCTGGTTTAGTCCTCTGGCTTATTCTCCAGCATTACTATTTGTGAAGCTATTAAGCTAATGTTTGCTTTGAGTTATTTCTTTAAATAGAGGCTCACAAGTTAAAGCTATTTAAATTGTCTTTGAAGATATGCCAACTTTATGCAGTAAAATGAAGCTGATGTATGCTTTATTTGTAACGGTTTTTCTGTAACATTATCAATATGTTTCAAATTTACTTTGAATTTTACAGATAATGAACAGAAAAAGGAAGGCACAAGAGGAATTGGTATGTATATATTTATGCTTTTTATTTTGTTGTGGAGTACAGCAATGCAGCCCAACTGCAAAACTTTATAGGTTCATTATTTGAATAACTACTATTCTAATCTGCTTGTTCTTTCAGGAGGACTGTGCCACAGATGACTTTCTGTCAGAATCCATTCCTGACCTGGAAAGCGAATATATCCCACCATCTGAAGAAGACCCCTGCAACACAAACAGCAATGATGGGAATCCTGACAGCGGCGACAATGAGGATGAGGGTAGGACAGTGTTTACAGTGAAAACCTGCCACAAGGGTCAAAAAAGAAAGTGGGACAAGCATCATTACTGTGTATACTGCAAAAAACCACAAAGTAAAATGGCACAGCATCTGAGGCGGAAACAGCAGTGAAACAGAAGTGGCCCTAGCAATGTGTCTTCCATCAACATCAAAGAAGTGTCGCCAAACATTTGAGCAACCTCGTAGGAAGGGAAATTATTATCATAACATTGAGGTGTTGCAGAAGTGTGAGGGCGAGATAGTAACCTATAGACAGCCATCAAAACATGCAAATGCAGAAGATTTGCCATGCAACATTTGCTATGGGTTCTTCATAAAAGATGAACTATGGAAACATGAGAAACGGTGTCGCAGAACAATGTTC
>NW_018128253.1:141634-154561 GCF_001952655.1 Monopterus albus | reverse complement strand
TGGGACAGTTATGAAAGATCTGCTAAAATCTGGTGATATAACATGCATTGTTTTGGTGCTTTGTGACAGAAGGTCCAGTTCACCAAATCTGCTTGGCAACAGGCTCCGGTCCTCACACGTGTAAGAGAAAAAGATTTTTTTTATTTTGAGTTTTCTGAATTCTGAAGTGACATTTTGATTCTCTATTGCCACCTCATGATAGATTTGTGTTTTGCACCATTGTAGCTATAGTAGAAGTGGTGGCCCTCACAGAAGTCACAGAACAAGGGCCACACAAAGGCATAAAGACATGTATGTGTGTGTGTGTGCGTGTGCGTGTGTGCATGCAGGGAGCCAAGAGCCAGGCTAAAGGGCTGAAAGCCAACAAAGAACATGAAGAGAGAAACAGCAGGATGCTGACCAGTCACTTCATCCCTCCTCCCCCCCAAGTTGGGCAGATGCAAGGATCAAGGGAGAAAGTTGAAGTTAAAATCAAAGGTTGAACTAGGGATTAGTCCTGTGTGGAGAGGGGAGGGGGGTGGGTGGGAGGTATGTAGAGATTTTAGACAGAGTTTCAGGTTTAAGAGAGCCATACAGAGATAGAGAGGATGGTTTTCACCATGCGTCATACAGAGACAGAAGGAAGTAAACAGCACTGGACTACTATGCTTCTTTGGTCATTTTTATTTTGGGCAATGGGAATTGTGAGTTGATTACATTCAAATGTATTGCTTTAATCAAAAATAAAGGTAAAACATTAAAAATGTGGCAATGGGGGGGTCAATTAATAGAGGTATTCCTAATGTAATGGGGTTCGATTCCAGCACACAAACCACCAACAAACCCCAGCTCTTGGTGGGCGGCCTTCTGCCTGTCATTCTCACAACAGACTCTGTTGTTACTCTGATACAAACAACAAAAATCGGCAAGGGTGTAATTAATGACATTAATGATGGCAACAGCTCCTCAAGGACATTCATGCTTCTATTCAGAACTTTTGTAAACTTCATACTTTTGAAATATTTAGCTTTATTTTGCAAATCTTGCTCCATTCAAATGAATGGGAAAATTCAACTTCAGCATACTTTCAGCTATCAAAATGTTCAGCTCTTCAAAGAAATTCATGCTTCTATTCAGATGTTTTCTAAACTTCATACTTTTGATATATTTAGCTTTATTTTGAAAATCTTGCCCCATTCAAATGAATGGGGAAATTTTTACTTCTTCATACTTTCAGCTATTTCAGCTATCAAAATGTTCAGCTCAAGGACATTCATGCTTCTATTCAGAACTTTTGTAAACTTCATACTTTTGAAATATTTAGCTTTATTTTGAAAATCTTGCTCCATTCAAATGAATGGGAAAATTCAACTTCAGCATACTTTCAGCTATCAAAATGTTCAGTTCTTCAGGGACATTCATGCTTCTATTCAGAAGATTTCTAAACTTCATATTTATGAAATATTTAGCTTTATTTTGAAAATCTTGCCCCATTCAAATGAATGGGAAAATTTTACTTCAGCACACTTTCAGCTATTTCAGCTATCAAAATGTTCAGCTCTTCAAGGACATTCATGCTTCTTTTCAGAATGTTCCTAAACTTCATACTCTTTAGCTTTATTTTGAAAATCTTGGCCCATTCAAAGAAATGGGAAAATTTTACTTCAGCATAATTTCAGCCATCAAATTGTTCAGCTCCTTAAGGACATTCATGCTGCTATACTTTCAGCTTTTTCGGGTATCAAAATGTACTTTTGAAATATTTAGTTTTATTTTGAAAATCTTGCCCCATTCAAATGAATGGGAAAATTCAACTTCAGCATACTTTCAGGTATGAAAATGTTCAACTCTTCAAGGACAGTCATGCTTCTCTTCAGAATTTTTCTAAACTTTATGCATTTGAAATATTGAGCTTTATTTTGAAAATCTTGCCCCATTCAAGTCAATGGAGAAATTCTACTTCAGCATACTTTCAGCTAGCAAAACCATTCAGGTGTCAAAATGTTCCGCATTTTCAGGTCGATCTTTCAGCACTCAGCATCCATACGCATTTTTTTCAGAAAATGCATTTCTCTAGTTGTTTTAATGTTTTAGTCCTGTTGTATGAGCCTTTGCCTGACATATCTGATGTTTGCACACAGTGTTAGTGTTAGAATCTCTGGTTGCGGTGTCTGTGTTAGGTGCTTTCACACCTACAGCGTTTAGTTTGATTGAATCAAACTAGAGTTCGTTTTCCCTCTTGGTGCGTTTCGTTTTGTCTGGTGTGAACACGGTAATCGCACTCAAGTGCACACCAAAACAACTGCACCGAGACCCCCAAAATGAGGTGGTCTCGATCCGCATCATCTAGCGAACTCTGGTGCAGTCCTCCTGATGAGAACGCGTACCGAACCAAAACGGGACCAAAGGCCGTGAATCACGATTTGAGGGCATTGGATTATGGGTAGATTTTACTTCCTGTCACCCAAAACATGCGCCAGGATGAATCGTGCGCAAACTGTACGACTTGGTTTAAGTGGTAAATGCAAGTAACGTAATACAAAATAACCAGGGTAAGGCCCAACCCGCGTATGTTGACCTCCATCCTCTCTCGTCACAGAAACGTGGACTTCCTTTATTTACTTTTTCTGTTCTCGCGGCAGACACATCTGACCAATAAGCGGAGAGAACGTTCTCGCATAGTTTTACATGACATGTTTTGGTGCGCTTGATTTTTCTATGTGTGAAACGAAACCGAACCAAGGAGACATTGCTACATGTTTACAAACTCGTCAACTGATTCGGACCAAAGCAAACGAATTGAGGTGTGAAGCACCCTTAATGAAAATAAGAGAATGAGAACAAGTGGCAATAAGTCTCACAATAACTATAGGAGAGCATTTCTGTGTGCAAAGTAGTTTTGTGTTTGTTCAACGTGGAGCTGTACCCCTGAGGAGATGTGGCTGTGTCACACTTTCAAATAATCTGAACCTTAGCTAAACAGCAGAAGATACTGCGACAGAGTCTGTCTGCTGATCCATGTGAGAACGCTTGTCCCTCAGCATATGCATATATAAGCCTACTATACACTTTGAATTACAACACTGCTTCTGTTCTCTCGCTCGCTCTCTCTCTCTCTCTCACTTACACACACACACACACACACAGGGACACTGAAAAGGCAGAGTCCCTTTTTTGCTCTTATGCAAATAATATCAGCCCTTAAAATGGTTTGAGTGAGAATTAAATGTGAATTAAATGAGGCTTGGTTCTTTTATTCCCATTCTATCTGAATAAGGCAAAGTCCCGTCACCATGGGAGATCCCCACGCCGTTGCTATGCCTATTATGGGACTGACAAGATGAGAAGTGACATAAATACCGTGGCCAGTGTTCAATCCAATTATGTGGCGTGCCACGCCTCAATACCTGCTAGCCAGGCAGTGCTGTGCTGGCATCCTTGTATTCAGCCCACCTCAGAAATAAAACTGGCCATATTCATTTTCAAGCTTAGCACTAACCTTGGTTTCTTCACCTCAGCCAGCACAGAGGCTCTGCCCTCTACCCTATGCTCCACCCATCAGCTCAGCTTAATACAGGCCTTTGGACAAGTTGCTTCCCCAGGTTCTCGAAGCACCTCGGGACTAAGACAGGATCCCCTCTGAAGTGAGCTGGAGGGGGAAATGAAGAGTATGTGTATAATAATATACACACGGCAGTAAGACAGGAAGCCTGCATGCACAGAAAGTGTAGGTGGTGTTTCTGTAAGTCAGTGCACACTTCTTATATGCTGGAGACCTCCCCAGTCAAATCAAGTTTAATTCCATACCAATATTCTAGTAATTCATTACTGAATAGTTTGAGCAGCTGAGAATAGTGGTGCGACAGCAACACTGATATGGTGAATTAATTGATCACCAGTTGTTCATTTACACTTCAGGCTGTTGTGTGGGAACATTATTATTAACTTGGAGTCATGTTTCTGGTCATCTAATGACCATCTCCAACATTTGCTCTCTTGTAGTTCTCTTTTGGTCTCTAGTGAGACAAAACTATCTGGCTCTTTAGCTGTGTTCACCAGTGAGTATCTAACCATAACCCTGTCTGTCTGAATCTCATCATAAAGGCGACACGAGCTGCAGATTCAGGTGATGATTATCTGCCAGTTCATTACTGTGACCCCTGTGACAGTGTCACATTGTTTTCGCAAAACCATTAGTTTCATTAAAAAGAGCTTTAATCACCACTCTAAAGCTAAATTGTTTTCATAAATTAAATAAACACAGCATGTATTTCTTTTGGACATTCTGTATTTGTGTCGTGATTACCCACGGGCCACACCGTGTACCGTGGTTTCCTTTGGTTCTCACATGACGATTAGTTCAGAGCACTATCTGAATAGCATAAGAAAGCTGAAGCTACAGGTTGGTGTGATCACAAGGTCGCGGTCTCCTACCCCACTCTGCTGACAAAACCGAAATGTAAACTAGACTTGACAACCAATCAGTCCCCCTCCCCTCCTCCCCGGCAGTGCTTGGCTTGTGTTTGGGCCCCAGAGCCCATTTTAACCACAGACTTTTACAATCCAATAAGATTAGAGCAGAATGGGCTGTGACTAAAACCACTGCTTCTATATGCCACCATTACACATTACTAACTTTGTGTCTCCTCTCTCCCATAGTGTGTCCTCTCTCTCTCCCTGTACCTTTCTGCAGGTAGCCCTGGCCCTGGAGCTCTGCATCTCTGACGAGCAGTCACCAGCCACATCGACCTGATCAGTGTTTGATTGTTTGTTGTGTCTTGTTGCCTTTCTTCTTTTGTCTCTCCTCTATCCACTCACCCCAACCGGTCGAGGCAGAAGGCCGCCCAACAAGAGCCGGGATCTGTCGGAGGTTTCTTCCGTTAAAGGAGGTTTTTCCTCCCCACTGTCACCAAGTGCTTGCTCAAGGGGGATTTGTTGGGTTTTCCCTATGTAATAATAGTGATAACAGTAAGGTCTAGACCTTACTCTGTAAAGTGTCCTGAGATGACTTTTGTTGTGATTTGGTGCTATACAAATAAAATTTGATTTGAAGCTCTCATAATGGGAAAGATGTGTTTCTCTGAGTCCTCGTGATCACTCAGCTAATGGGTATTCAGTGAGCATGTCCTATGTCACGAGTGTTCTGAGGCTATGATTGGGACAAGGCGCAACACTGGCTTATTGCTATCATGCAGTCAGGCAGTGCTTTGCAGTAAATGCTGCTGTCATCATGCCAACACACCTACAATGACAATACTAACCTGCTGCAGTCAAGCCAGTATTGTGTTTATATCAGGCTCACCATCATTTAGTCATAAACTAAAGACTTGGACATCTACCAATCTGTCCAGTGGATGTTGAGATATTTCAAAGAATAGATGAAAACGGTGCCCTGTTGTTAATGCTAAAGGAAAAGGCATTAGCATTCATCCTGTGCAAGCTGCTGTCCAGCGGCTATCCAGCATCGCCTAAAGCACATGACCTGGAGAAAGTTCATCAACTGACAAATCAAGTCCTCATCTCATTTCAGCTGGTCCCACATGGTGTGGTGCAGTTGTGTCCTGCAGCTTTGGCTTGGTCTCCAGCGACTCCTGAGAAACGCATTAACTAGACTGAGAAGAATAGTGAAACTATGGAGCCTGGGAAGGACCATTTGAAAGAAAAAAAATCACAAATAAAAAGGTTCAACACTGAGAGATCTCTGAAAAGTACTTTATTTTCAAATTATACATATATTTTTATCTTACATGTTTTTTTAAGCATTTTTCTTTTCATTTTTCTTTCATTCTTACATCCCCTCTCATGTGAAAGTCAACCAAACAAAAAGCTGGAAGACACACAAACAGAAATTATTATTAATAAAAATATGAATTAAACTTTCAAAAAAGAAACTGCATGATATTCATTATTTGATGAGGTTGTTGACATACTGTATATTAAACTACAGGGAGTCTGGATGCAAACTTTTACAGGGCGTCACTCAGTGAGTACTGTTCTGCATTGTCTTTTCCAGAGCAAAAAGTAAACAGCAGGTTCATTGAAGGAGACACACACAGTCTCTCTCTCTACAGAGCTTTATCTCAGGGCTGGTGTCTCTGTCCCTCCACTGAGCAAAGTGATGTTTAATGGAAAGTTAATGTGGCTTTAATGCTTGTTGCTGCACCAAAGGCCCCACTAATCCATTCTGTTCCACAGTGTCTGGAAACGATGACCCAGCTGAGAGACAGTGAGAGACAGAGAGTGGGCACACAGGACAGTGACAGAGAGGACAGGGGAGACACTACTAGTCAAGCTGGGTGTAGTTCCAGAGGAACATAACCCTTTCACTGTGTATCACTAATCCTCTACTTTGAAAACCTGACTTTTCCACAGGTAAACTGTGGAAGAACCCTGCCAGTGTTGCTGCCGTTCCAACTTGCCTTCACGAAACATGCACATTAGTGCTGAGCAGGGCAAAAAGTTGCATGCACATTTTCATGGACCAGAAAGACTGTGTGTGTGATTGTGTAACAAACTGTGGTTAGACAGTTTTCCTCTGGTGCACGTCATGCATGAATGTGCTCATGCTGAGGTGGCAGGAGAGGCACAGCTGAGGCCGTGTCTATGCTAATTAGGCAGTGCAGTGCAATTCTGCTGCTGGTTCTGACCTGAAATAGTGACAACACCTGCTCGGACCAGCTCTTACTGCTGTCGCAGGCGTATTTGCACTTCCCCTGACAAGCACATAGGCTGATTTAAAAATGTGGTCAGACAGCTTTCCTCTGGTGCACATCATGCATGAATGTGCTCACACTGAGGTGGGAGGAGAGGCACAGCTGAGGCCGTGTCTATGCTAATTAGGCAGTGCAGTGCAATTCTGCTGCTGGTTCTGACCTGAAATAGTGACAACACCTGCTCGGACCAGCTCTTACTGCTGTCGCAGGCGTATTTGCACTTCCCCTGACAAGCACATAGGCTGGGAAGCACGAGATCAGTTACATAAATGTATTGTAACACATTTTGAATTAACCCTTAAATCCAGAACTGACCTGCCAGAATTCACTCTTGAGTAACTGAAATTATCTGTATTATAAAATGTGTGATCATTTAGAAAGATCATTTTCAGTCCTTGGTGTTTGGCTAGGCTATATAGTCAATATGGTCAAACAGTGCTGGCATGTCTGGTACTGGGGGACCCAATGTATGGACACACACCAGGAGAGGAGCACAAAGAGTTTATTAATATTAAAGAACCAGGGAAAGGGCACCGGGAGCCAAAGGGTCGGAGAGCACAGAACTGGGACTGCAGATTTTGGCTGGGCAGACAAGGCAGGTGCAGAGCAGGTAAAGGAGGGGGACAAGGAGGATGCTGGCTGGGCAACAGGCACAGAGGTGAGTACGCCATGCAGGTAGACTGGGAGAGGTTACTCACAGGAGGATGCGGAAGCCAGTTTGGTGACAGGAGCAGAGACGAGTTTCTCCATGACACTTCATAATAAATAGCTATGCCCAAGAAATTCTTTTACATCTGGTGAGGTAAAGAACAGTAGCTAGATGGGTCATGCAGAAGACTAGTTAAGAGGATGGCATGCAGGTACAGTGGGTTTTACTGTCACCTCATAGCAAGGAGAAGAAGCAGCTTTATTTTATTGTAACATATACAACAAAATTTTGTTTGGAGCCGAGGTGTCCCGGGCTGCTCCATGCGTACTCGCCACCGTTATGAGCAACTTGGGGGTTCAGTGTCTTGCCCAAGGACAATTCGGCATGTGGACTGCAGGGACTGAGACTCAAACCTCCAACCTAATGGTTGGGAGATGACTGCTCTACCCACTGCACCACTGTCGCTTTGAGTTTTGAACCTTGTGGCCAGCTGGGGCCTTTCTGGGTGAACTTAGCATATGGGTTCTCTCCGGGTGCTCCGGCTTCCTCCCACAGTCCAAAGACATGCAGCTTAGGTGGAATGACGACTCTAAATCGCCTGTAGGAGTAGGTCAGGGTGTGTGTGCTTGTCTGTCTCCAAGTGTGACAGACTGGCGACGTGTCCAGGGTGTCCATTACAAATTAAAGGAGCACCACAGGCTGGAAACACAATGATTTCTGATGATTTGGAATAATTCTGTCCAGTCTATTTTAGGAGTTCTGTGTCCACCGGATCAGATTTAGCTTTTTTTCTTTGTTTTTTTTGTTGTTTCAATGCAAGCAAAAGAAATAAACAAGGATACCAAGGAATCTGTGATTGCAACCGTCTTCTGAGAGGAGTTGTGTGTTATCTGACAGAAATGCAGGGGTGCCAATATTTTTGGCTACAACTGTGAAACAATGCTTTATTTCAGCATTTTCCTTCCACCCAGGCCTCTCCATCATTGGTAGCCTTTAAATATGCCTTTTCTTGAGCAGCAGCATCACACAAAAAATTCACTTTTAACTGGTCATAAATTTGTTCATCATTGCTAGACAGCTGGAAAGAAATCCCTTTACAGGACAAGGCTTCTTGGGAGATGTTAAGATTTGGAGGCTGTGGCATGGGGCTCAGCTTGTTATTATTTCATCATAGACACAGTCTAAGTTGTTTCTCCCCCTTTGCATTTGTAATCAATTCAAGGAGTTAATGTTAGGTGGGGAGGGTTGATGTTGTAAGACTTCAACATGCTAATAGCTTTAAAATGAGTCTTAACTGGCGTTTAATTCACCAACAGCTGTTGTGCTGGTTAAGGATTGAGCAGCAGGCCGGAATGTCTGAAGGACCAGAAGGAGAAATTAGTTCTGCTGGTACCCATGTTCCCTCCCAGAGAACCATCTGCTCCACTTCAATACAATAGAGGGATTTTCTGAATGAATAAAATGCTTTGAACACAACCATTTCTCTCCCTCTCCCTCTCTGAGAGGGGCTCTGGTTAAGGTGTTGTATTTGCTGGCACTCAGCAAATCTGCTGCACATTTAATGATTGGTTCCTTTTGCTGAGGAGAGGATCACTTCATCATGACACCTTAAAGAGAGGCTCAGGAGAAACACAGGAGCAATTTACAAGATTATACCAGAACGAGGTGCATTTAAACGCATATAGATGTGAGCCTGAGAAGGATAAAAACAGTTTTTTCAAGGAGTTTCAGTTAGCACAACTGTTCAGTGTGGCTTCAGGCGCTATTGTTAAAGGTGCACAGCTGGAGCCTGTGGCCACTGGGGACACCCCAAGGGGACAAATCATACATTTGTTCCTGTTCCTGCATTGCAATCCACAATCATCAGTCATTTAACAAACAAGACATTGTAATATGTTTATATGCTTGCTTCCCCTTTTTCAATAAAGACAAGTAAACTACAAAGCTCCACAGAACAAAGTATGGACATTTCTACTAAATCAAATCAAATCAAATTTTATTTGTATAGCGCCAAATCACAACAAAAGTCATCTCGGGACACTTTACAAAGTAAGGTCTAGACCTTACTGTTATCAATATTATTACATAGGGAAAACCCAACAAATCCCCCTTGAGCAAGCACTTGGCGACAGTGGGGAGGAAAAACCTCCTTTAACGGAAGAAACCTCCGACAGATCCCGGCTCTTGTTGGGCGGCCTTCTGCCTCGACCGGTTGGGGTGAGTGGATAGAGGAGAGACAAAAGAAGAAAAGCAACAAGACAAAGCAAACAATCAAACACTGATCAGGTCGATGTGGCTACTATACTGTATATATACTGTAGTACTCATTTGTTTGGTTTGTACCATGATACCACAAAAACTGTCCGGTTAGCTCCTCTGCTTGTAGCTGTGAAGCATCAAAAACACAGAATGGACCTGAAAAGTTGGTCAGAGATCATAAATGAGTCGTGGTCCACCTCCAGAACATCCAGTGGCAGTGAATAGGTACAGCTGGGAAAGAAGCCTGGGCTTTTCTGGACAAAGGTCAAAGGTGAGTGTGATAGCAGACAAAGTACCATGTCTGGACTTTATTCATTTCATTTGTTGCAAACGTGTAATGTAACACAGCCAAAGTAGCTTTTGAGTTTTCAGTGAGAAAGTTTAGTCCATTGGTTCATTCTTGCATTTTGCTGCTGGCTGCCATCGCTGCTGGTAGTGTCCACACAGAAGCTTCACGCTGACGCTGTGTTATGGTGAATTTCAGTGATGACTGCAGCACAGAGAGCTTCCAGCCAAATACAGTATGTCTGACTTACTGAACAATACTGCCATAATGTTGAGAAAGGTTTTCTGGAGGCGTGGCTGTCCTGTGTGTCCTGCACAGGGGACGTTCTGCTGATCACTATGGTCAGAGGCAAACTGAGCAAAGCTGACTTCAAGTCTCCCTCTCTTTAAATCGTTTGCAATGTGAACAAGGTGGGGCCGGTCTAGAAAATTATCATTATTGTTATTTATTAAAACATCTGGTGTGTGCCTGTTTCTCACCAAAGACTTCTAGACATAAAAATATTTTGTTGGTGGTTTTTAATCCCTACTTGACTTGTTAGGACAGTGGTCTTACATGTGTGCTATATTATTATTGTTATTATTAATTAATATTATTATTAGCCTATTAGTAGTTGTAGTCTTTGAGTTGTATTATTGTTATTTATTATTATTATGAAGAAGAAAAGTGCCATATAAATTGAAATCATTTTTTTCATGTTTTTTATTTGAAAGCTGAAAAGATGAAATAATAAAAATTAGATTAGATTAGATTCAACTTTGTCATTACCCATGTACAAGTACAAGGCAACAAAATACAGTTTACGATCTAACCAGAAGTTCAATAACAGCAGTGCAGAGTGTGCAATATCTACAGTCTGTACAGTCAGAACTAGTTTACTGATAGATATATACAATTTATAGTTACAGTAAGACATGTAGGGTAATGTACGATATGCAACAGACTGGATTTAAATTACAGTAATAGATAAGGTACATTAAGCTTATAGAACACTAGTGCGATGGGATGAAATGAATGAAACAGTGCAGAATAAGATAAGTTACGAGTGAAGAGTGCAATTGATGTAATAGTGCAAAGATAATAATAATAATAATAATAATAATAGGGGGTCCAGGGGAAGCTGTGGCTTCTGTGCAGAGCGGGTTGATTCCTAACCGGAGGTTCGATTCCCGGCTTATCCAGTCAACATGTCGAAGTGTCCATGAGCAAGAAACTGAACCCCCAGATGCTCAACAAAAGTAATCTCAGGACACTTTACAAAGTAAGGTCTAGACCCTATTATTATTATTATCACAGAGGGGAAACCCAACAAACCCCCCTGGGTAGCACTTGGTGACAGTGAGGAGGAAAAACTCCCTTTAACAGAAGAAACCTCCGACAGACCTTGGCTCTTGGTGGGCGGCCTTCTGCCTCGACCGGTTGGGGTGAGTGGATAGAGGAGAGAGAAAAGAAGAAAAGCAACAGGACACAACAAACAATCAAACACTGGTCAGGTTGATGTGGCCGGTGACTGCTCCTCAGAAACATAGAGCTCTAGGGCCAGGGCTACCTGCAGAAAGGTACAGGGAGAGAGAGAGGACACACAACGAGAGAGGGAGGACACACTATGGGAGAGAGGAGACACAAAGTTAGTGATGTGTAATGGTGGCATATAGAAGCATAGAGAGATAGGAAGGAGGGGTAGATGGAGCTCAGAGCATCATGGGATGTCCCTTAGCCTAGTACCCTTAACTAAGGGATGGTCCACCAAACCAAACTTATCCTAGAATGCATGTCCAATCATTTCATAGACACCACTACATGGGCCCTAGTGAAGGCCGTCCTGTTGACTTGAAACCACTGGTACAGTTAAATATCCTCAGTACCAACAGGACGGCCCAGGCCCGCAGTTTACTAGCAGTTACTGAGATGGCTGTTGGTCTTATCCCTGTTCAGCCACATTAGTTGTTATGATGCCATGAAATATCAGAAGACATCAGAAGATGGGCAGCAGCACCATGACGGTTAGCTAACCCAGGGCCTTTCTGTGCAGAGGCTGCATGTTCTCCCTGTGCCTGTGTGCACTCCCTCCAGGTACTCCAGCTTCCTCCCACAGTCCAAAGACATGCAGTTTAGGTTGACTGGTGACTCTAAATTGCCATTGGGTGTAGTGTGAGTGGTTGTTTGTCTACATATCAGCCCTGTGACAGACTGACAACCTGTCCCGGGTGGACTCCGCCTCTCGCCCAGTGTCAGATGGGATTGGCTCCAGCCCCCTGTGACCCTCGGTATAGATAATGGATGAAAATCACAACATACTAAGTATAAGGAGAGAGAGAGGACAAGTAGTGTGAAAACGCTTTGAGTGTGCTGCAATGCATAGAAAAGCGCTGTACAAGTATAAGACCATTTACTAGACCAAGACCATTTAGTAGTAGTAATAATAATAATAATAATAATAATAATGGTGTAAATCTGAAAGTGAAAAAATGGCGAATGGTCTCATAAAATGGTTATGACATATCAGTTAGGAACGAAAACCCCTTGGACCACTGTAAAAGTGCGTGTAGGCGTGCATGAGGTGTGCTGAGGTAACATTTCCGACTGAGGTGTACCCAAAGGGCGATGTAAGAAGGTGGACCGGTCCCCAGCTTCACGCTGAGATGGGCTGTGTCGAACGTGTGCGCGCGCGTGTGGGGGCGAGTGACTCTTGTATAAAACCTCTCCCTGAGGGCACAGAGACACGGAGTAGAGTGAGTGCGTTCCTCTTTACTTTTCCTTGAAGACATCTGTGTAACAAGAGGAAACCTCTCCAGCTCGGACGATGATGTTTCCCTGCAGCGCTCTGCCGCCTCACTTTTACCCGGGCTTGCTGCGTCCTCCTGCGGCTCTCTGCTCTCCCCCGACCCGGTCACTGCCCTCGGGCTTCCTGGGAGAAGATCTCCTCCGACTGCACCAGCCTGTCAGCCATATACACGGAACTTTCTCCGCCAGAGGTCCCGGGGACCTCCTTCCTCTCAGTCCGCGGCCGGGCGCGTCTCCCCGTGCGTTAAGACCGACCA
>NW_018128253.1:129492-141436 GCF_001952655.1 Monopterus albus | reverse complement strand
CAACAAGTACTTTTATTTTGTTGTATATTATTATTATTAAATTAATATGTTCAGCCAGAACTGCAAAGTACAAAATAAATAAATAATACAAATTCAAATAAAATTGATATATAAAACATATTAACCTTAAAACCTAGTTAATGGTCAATCAATTAACTTTAAGATGCATCAGATATAAATTTGGAATGTTATATATATTTATTTTTTTCAAGTATTTCTTTCTTCCTACACACTTAGTTTTTTATTAAATGTTCTAATAATAATATAAGAGGTTATAAAGCTGTTGATTGATTGTGTTATGTTGTTGCACCTCTCCTCCAGTCCAGAGCTTTCAGGCCAAGTGCTTCCCTTTGCCTTTCTTTGATGGAGGCCTCTATCCCTTCATCAGAGCTGCCTATTTCACAGGTAGGTGACCCACCAAGACAGATGTATTCATTTATAGCTGAAGTGCATGTGGTTTACATGGATTCCTCCCTTCCTTATGAGAGGACAAACCTCCAGTTTGTTCACATATATTTATTGCTCCGACAGCTACAGGCATCACTCTATGTCAGACATTAATGTGAGGATATGTACCTCTTATTGCATTCACCTCTCTGTTTACAAAATAATAGACAAACAGACACAGTCGGCACTTCTCTGCCTCGTAGTGCGGCTGCTGGTCATCCATGGCTAAAGGCACATGCGTTAATGCCAGTAATAAACATGAGAGCCACCTAATGTGGGATTTGCCGAAAGGCAGTTTGATATGTTTACAGAATAAAACAGGCAGATGGTGGATGAATAAGTTTCTCCATTGAGCAGTTTCTTATAAGGTACGTAGAATGTTTTTATGATGTGTGTAGGCCCAGCCTAGTCCACTGTGGCTGCTTACAGTCATCTCAGTTCTTCGGCAGTTACTTTGTTCATAGCTCATTTGGTCTGTAATAGAAACTTCTCAGTTAGTGAAATGTAATTTTTCTCTTCTTCGCCCACACATATCTCATAAGGCTCAGTAATAAGTAAACAAACAGTATCACAACGCCTTTCAGCCATAAAACTGGTGGCTGCTAGGCTGAAAAGCAGTTTCACATATTGCATTTCCTCTAAGTGATTTTGTTTGGGGTTCGCTCTGATTTTGTTGTGTAATAGTCCTTTTCTTTGTGAGTGTTCCTCTCTGACTGCAGGTACTCAGCGTGTTTGAAAACACATTTTACCAGCTGATGGAGACGGAGAGGTCTCAGTTGGCTGTTCAGACATTGTCAGCCATTTAGCATGGGAACACCCGGACAGCTTGGAATCAGCTCCACCAATTTGAAGGCCTATTTAGGCAGCGCACTGACTGCTGACATTAGCACCAGTTGTCCTGATCTACAAATTAGTTCAGTTTGTCACGCTTTAAATATATTAGTGCCGTTTCTCATGGTCTAAATGTGAGGCGGGTATCTTCCCAGCTCAGGAACTTAGCGCCTCTTCATGTGCTGTCGTTTTCCCACCAAGCCCCTCTGCCTGGCCACAAAGCTCCCAGTACCGTGACCAATAGGAGCCCAAACCACACACACACACACACACACACACACACACACACACACACACACACACACACACACACACACACACCTTGAAGGCTTAACTTAGTCATGTTGCCCACAAGATCAAATTCAGCGTAGGTTTGATATTTCCCACATGGAGAAGCATGTTATTCAGTCCTACAACAAAACAGTGTGTTTAGACAGAACTTGTAATAGTAGGTTCACGTAGCTGTGTGACACTGTGAGCAGCTCGCCATCTTCCAAAGCTGGAGTGAGGTTCTCTAACAGCTCTACGTTATACTGACCTGTCTTTAATGGGCCTGTAATATACTGGCCTGTCAGTGGCCTTTTCCACTCAATTCATTGCAACACAATCACCTCTCTCTATGCATTTGCCATCTATACAACCCCCTTCATGCTTCATTAGAGGCAGTGCGAGCTGAGCTTTGGACAGCGCGTCTTATTAGCATGGGCTGTGTTTTCACTCTTGAACAAATTGGGCTTTTAAACATCAGATTTCAGGCAGATGTTGCACAGAATGTGCAGCACAGGGAGTGGAAACACAAAGGCCGGACCACACTCATTGAGAAGAATCAATCAGCATCCTCCAATGACTAAAAAAGTCTTTACCTGGACATATAACTATAATTATCAAAGCATGTGAACAATTCTAAATGTCAGTACTTGTTAAACTGTTCAAAACACTTTAATCTGTAGTGGCTGAAAAGTTAAGCATGTAACAATGTGAGTATCATGCACTAACTCCTAATTATCCCAAAGCTTCAGAGTGCACAACAAAACAAATCAGTCCAGAGTGAAACACACTGAGCTGCTGGTTCTCTCTGATCACATCAGCAGCGGCTTCTCATCATTTATTGTCGACGTAACTGATAATGTGCAGTAGTAAGGACACAGTCAAGGAGTGTATTAGGCCCTGCAGATGTGACTGTAATGTTAGTGATATTGATTGGCATTTTTCGATAAACGCCTTATCTAATTAACACATCAGGACATGTTAATATGAATTAAAAGCATTTAAATGTCTTGAAATTAATAACAACCTCTGCTAAACCTGAATGTGCCCTGAGAACACTGGAGTCGTGTTTTTTCTAAGAGCATCAGCAACCTGTGTGTGCTCACAGTAATTTAAAAATGTGTAGCTGCACTATATTAGATTTGCCAGCTATCAAAATAAACCAGTGACCGGTTTGTTTTTAAACCAGCAAAACCAACCAAGCACAAAAACATAAGAAAAGCAAGTGAATATACATTAAATGATAACACAACTTGTGTTTATGGGCAAAATCTGATGACACTGTTGGTCGAATGTGTTGTGTTTTGTCCCTCCTCCAGCCCCCTCAGTGGTTCCTGTCCCGGGAACCTTTTCATGGCCCCTGGCCCCCAGAGGGAAGCCCCGCAGAGGCATGCTGCGGCGGGCTGTATTCTCCGACCTCCAGAGGAAGGCCCTGGAGAGAACGTTCCAGAGGCAGAAATACATCAGCAAACCAGACAGGAAGAAACTTGCCAGTAAACTGGGACTGAAAGACTCCCAGGTACCATCTGGTGTTGTTACATTTATTGTAAACAGTCACTGTATATGAGCAAATACAAAAAAATGTTTTGCTGCATTAATATTGTACATTAAAAACTTGTAGGGACAATGATTTGGTTTGTGTTGTGTGAAGGTGAAGATCTGGTTTCAGAATCGCAGGATGAAATGGAGAAACTCCAAGGAGAGGGAGCTGCTGCTGACGGGCGGCTGTCGCCAGCAGACCCTCCCCACCAAAACCAACCCCCACCCAGACCTCACTGATGTCAGCAGCACCTACTGCCACAGACTGGACAGGACTGCACCCACCAGCCGAACACAGCTGGCCAGCCAGAAGTCACATCTTCAACACCAGCAGCATCATCGCAATCCTTTCTCTCCATCAGAGTCCAGCAAACACTCAGAGCTCTCCGAGTCCGATGGTGAAGAAATCACAGTTTCATAAGAGCTTGACAGAAGAGTCATGACATGGTGAAAAAAATAAATTTATAGAAGAAGCTAGTGGATGGAAGCAAATGTCAGATCTGCTCTGTACATACCTGTTCAGCTCCCCCGCCATATTTCTGTACAGTACTGTTTGTATTCCTTCATATGAGGCTCATCTACAATATATATAGTAAAATAAGGTATACTGAGCTGCTTTAGATTTAGTATGTGTAGATGAAATGTTTAAAATTCTTGAATGTACAAATTGTTCTTTCCATACATATTTGTATTCTTTATATTTTCTCAAAGAAATCATGAAAAGACTGATGTCGTGTCCTACTGATATGAAACTACTGGGAACCTTAAATGTGTGTTTCTAATAGAAGTCTCACCCCTCTCAACTTTTTAAGTTCTAAAAATCATAAAAACATGTAGTTACAGCCATCTCTCGATTCTTTTTCCCAAACCTTTATTTAAACAATAGTAACATCACAAAAAAGAAAAGAAAGAAGAGAGTACAGAGAGTATTGAAAGTTACAACTATAAATAACAAGCTTGCGGAAGTTGAAAAACACATTACTTATTCACTGGAATATTTTATTTAACAATATATTCAATGCTGCTCAAAATACCCATAAGGCTTTCTTGCTCTTATAAATTCTACAGATCCAAAAGTTATTTGAGTAAACACAGGAGTAAAAAAGGACTCAGGTTCCTTTTTGCAAAAAGAGCATAGAGGAAAAACATCTGGTGGTGTATAAATTCATTGCAGGGACAATATCTGTGTAGAATATTAATATGAGTTTCTTCAATTGGATTCAATTGAATTTTATTTGTATAGCACCAAATCACAACAAAAGTAATCTCAGGACACTTTACAAAGTAAGGTCTAGACCCTATTATTATTATTATCACAGAGGGGAAACCCAACAAACCCCCCTGGGTAGCACTTGGTGACAGTGAGGAGGAAAAACTCCCTTTAACAGAAGAAACCTCCGACAGACCTTGGCTCTTGGTGGGCGGCCTTCTGCCTCGACCGGTTGGGGTGAGTGGATAGAGGAGAGAGAAAAGAAGAAAAGCAACAGGACACAACAAACAATCAAACACTGGTCAGGTTGATGTGGCCGGTGACTGCTCCTCAGAAACATAGAGCTCTAGGGCCAGGGCTACCTGCAGAAAGGTACAGGGAGAGAGAGAGGACACACAACGAGAGAGGGAGGACACACTATGGGAGAGAGGAGACACAAAGTTAGTGATGTGTAATGGTGGCATATAGAAGCATAGAGAGATAGGAAGGAGGGGTAGATGGAGCTCAGAGCATCATGGGATGTCCCTTAGCCTAGTACCCTTAACTAAGGGATGGTCCACCAAACCAAACTTATCCTAGAATGCATGTCCAATCATTTCATAGACACCACTACATGGGCCCTAGTGAAGGCCGTCCTGTTGACTTGAAACCACTGGTACAGTTAAATATCCTCAGTACCAACAGGACGGCCCAGGCCCGCAGTTTACTAGCAGTTACTGAGATGGCTGTTGGTCTTATCCCTGTTCAGCCACATTAGTTGTTATGATGCCATGAAATATCAGAAGACATCAGAAGATGGGCAGCAGCACCATGACGGTTAGCTAACCCAGGGCCTTTCTGTGCAGAGGCTGCATGTTCTCCCTGTGCCTGTGTGCACTCCCTCCAGGTACTCCAGCTTCCTCCCACAGTCCAAAGACATGCAGTTTAGGTTGACTGGTGACTCTAAATTACCATTGGGTGTAGTATGAGTGGTTGTTTGTCTACATGTCAGCCCTGTGACAGACTGACAACCTGTCCAGGGTGGACTCCGCCTCTCGCCCAGTGTCAGATGGGATTGGCTCCAGCCCCCTGTGACCCTCGGTACAGATAATGGATGAAAATCACAACATACTAAGTATAAGGAGAGAGAGAGGACAAGTAGTGTGAAAACGCTTTGAGTGAACTGAGACTGGGAGTTGGTTCCATAGGAGAGGAGCTTGATAGCTAAAGGCTCTGCCTCCCATTCTACTTCTGTGGACTCTAGGAACCACAAGTAAACCTGCACTCTGAGAGCCAAGTGCTCTGTTGGGCTGATAAGGCTCTATGAGGTCTTTAAGGAGCCTTGTCATTAAGGGCTTTGTATGTTAGGAGAAAGATTTTACAGGGAGCCAGTGAAGAGAAGCTCATATGGGAGAGATATGATCTCTCTTGTTAGTTCCTGTCGGTACTCTGGCTGCAGCATTTTGGATTAACTGGAGGCTTTTTAGGGAATTATTGGGACATCCTGATAGTAAAGAGTTACAGTAGTCCAGGCTGGAAGGAACAAATGCATGGACCAGTTTTTCAGCATCACTTTGAGACAGGATGCTCCTCAAAAATGACTCCAAGGTTTCTCACAGCAGTACTCATTAGCAATAAAAAACACTGTTAACCTCGGTCCAAATATTCTTGTTGATGTCAAGAAACATCACTTTACTGAGCAGAGGGTAGTACATTTCTGATATAAGAATTATTACAATGACATTCCTCAAGATCTTTTCCACCACGTTTTAGACTAGGGAGCACTCCTACGAAAGGTTCATATGATAATGACGCTTTAATAAGAGACAGCAGCTTAGGTGATATACATTTAGATACTCTGGAGTTTTTGAGATTAGGAAATGTCTAATTGTCTTGATTGAATCAATTCTTCGTAGATGGCTAATTACCTCTTTTCATTCATAAGTTCAGAGATAAATATACTATGGGCATAGCAGTTCTTCAAAAAATGGTCTTATATTTGTACATAACATGCTGATGACAGTGGTGCGGTGGGTAGAGCAGTCGTCTTCCAACCAGAAAGTTGAAGGTTTGAATCTTAGTGCCGGCAGTCCATGTGTCGAATTGTCCTTGGGCAAGATACTGAACCCCCTGTTGAGGTGGTGCTGCAGATGGCTGTCATCCATTCTGTATTGGAAACAAATTCCTTTTGTGTAACATACTTGGCCAATAAAAGTGATTATTATATAATGCATCTGTGTGGGGAGAATTTACCTGAAATAAAACTACAGGAATGCTAAACCAAGGAAGATTACCTGCTAAACATCTTTTTAGCCAAATAATCTTAAATACACTATTGATAGTTTTTAAGTCTTTTTTTTTTTTTTTTTAGTCAAGTGAA
Source organism: Monopterus albus (assembly GCF_001952655.1). Taxonomy (NCBI): domain Eukaryota; kingdom Metazoa; phylum Chordata; class Actinopteri; order Synbranchiformes; family Synbranchidae; genus Monopterus; species Monopterus albus. The sequence goes on along the minus strand of NW_018128253.1, from coordinate 134,783 downwards.
GTGTTTATTGTCATATGCACAGTGAGGAAAGTGTTTCCCTGTACAATGAAATTCTTATTTTTGTCAGGTTTGCCCAGGCTGCACCTGCCTCTCTCACCTCTCTCACTTTTTTTTATTTTTATTTTTTTATTGAAACAAAGAAACATTAACAAAACAGTACCGAACATGGGAGACAAGACAACAGTTACATGACATTACAAAAGGATATAGAGTGTTTAACGAGGTTGTAGTGTGTGAAGTGTGGGTATTTCCAACTTATGCAGTCTATGAAATGCAAGAAAGGGAAAAGGAGGGGAAGTAAATAAAAAAAAACAAAAAATAACAATAATGATGATAACAGTACTATTAAAAAATCAGCTTGTTACATTTCTAGAGGTTGGTGGGAATGTGCGTGGCCTCAGCCCCAGGTATTTGATTCAAGTTGAAATTTGTTAAAAATGGGTTCCATGTGTCATAAAAAGCAGATAAACTATTCTTGTGAGCGGATGCCATTTTCTCTAATGTTAGTGATGATAGTTTTTAAGTCTGATACATTAAACCCTCCCTCTGTCCAATAAGAGCTTTCATTCTTAAATACTCTTTTACATTTCCAAATGAGTTTAAACAAGAGTGAGTCAATGGTGGCACACGTACTCCAATCAACATATAGAGATAAGGCTGGATATACCAATCTGGATACGTCCTCTCCTTTAGACAGCAAAACACAACCTAAGATTGTAAGGTCACTTTGCAACCAGCAGTTTTTGGAGTGAAGCTGGGAGAAATCCCTTATCTTCAGATTTATTTATTTGATTCCTAAATATGTTACAACTTATTTGCTTTTTTATGCTATATACGGAATGAATATTAGAATTGTGTGCTGTCATTGTCTCACGCTTATTTTATTAACAGTGAGGCCAGATGCAAACAGTTTTAAGGCATTTATAACAAGTGACACCTGAAGCTTATTTTGAAGGAATAAACGTGTATAATTGGCCATTTGGCTTGTCGTTAGGACACTGTCACCAATCCTAATGCCTTTTACCTTAACACAGTTGCCAATAAACAAATCAAGTAGTTCAGTAGCAATTAGAAACCAAAATGGGGAAACTGGGCACCCTTGTCTGATTCCAGGTTTGACATCAAAACCAGGCAAAGTTCCATGTGCTCAGGAAACTGAACAATTAATATTTACATACAGTCTAATTATTATATTCCTGAAATTCTTATCAAACCCAAAATAACTTAAAGTTTCAAAAATAAAGGGGCATTCCAAAGTGTCAAAAGTGTTCCTCAGTGCATAGTTTTACTTGTTCATCATCAACAAATAATTTATAGTCTGAATTAAGCAGGGTCGCAGAATGCCAGTTATCAAGAAATAATAGATCTTTGGTTTAGGAATGAGTGATATCAAACCTTCTTCGTAGAGGTAGTTAGGTCACTATTCTTGGCGCATTGCATAAAGACTTCCAACAACATAAAAAGTTATACAAAATTGGAACCAGGCTTTTAATCAGTGGTATTCTTTACAATAGACTAGTTCCTCCAATAAAATTGGACATTCACAAACCTCACGATGTTCTTTGGATATTTTTGGTATACATGCTTTTACTCTGCCAGAAAAAGTGTGACAAGCATAAGGGTCAAAGGAAGATGTGTATAACCTTTGATAAGAACCAGAAATAAATGGAGATTTTTTCATCCATAGAAAGATTGTCTGTACATAGAGCAGATATTTTCTTTGTTTCACCTCGTTTTTTTCCCCTCTAAGTTAAAAAATAGGAAACATTTTCCTCCATATTCTAAGCATTTAGCTCAAGATCTCACGAATGCTCCTTTTACCTTTGTTTGAAGGACTATGTCCATCCTTTCCCTTAAAAATGTAATTTCTTTATATCCTCATCGCTCAGCTTAGAGACATTTATGATCATTTCTCAACTGTGACCTCAGTTCAATCCACCAGTCAGTCGACTGGCATCAGCTGACGACTTTTCAACCACAAAGCTCAGACTTCTGGGAAATGTTGTTCAGTAATGGGAGGTAAAAACAGAATATTACACAAATATGCAATTCAGACTACTTTGTAAAAATGAGCTGACGATCTGATGATATCTGACCTGTACAGCCTTAACACCTGCAGCAGTCGTCATCCTGCACCTTTTCAGACAGTATGAATAGCCTGACTGGTGGTCTACATAATGGACCTATTTTTAATAATACCTTTTTAGTAATACCTTTGTATTACTATAAAAATCATGTGACTTTAGTGTACAACCGGGAGTGTGCTGTGTTTAATCTGACTTGTTGTATTTATCAGGGAGACCGTGCTACAGTATGTACAGGAGCAGTCATAGTTGGAGCACTGTGGCATTGTTTAGGTCACTGCTACCCTTGCCTGAAGCCAATTGGGACTTGCCCTGGTCTGCTGATTCTGACAGAGAGACTGAAGGTGGCTGCTGGTACCCACCGTGGTGTGTGGATCCTGACAGTGTATACCTGTTAATGGAGACTGAAGAAGAGTCATCAACATATGGCCAGCAGGCCAGAGAAGCGGCTACAATCTGCAACCCAGCCTGCTCCACACAGGAAGAAGAGGATCAGGCTAAAGCCAACCCACCACCACTCTCTACTACTGGCTCTGCATCCAGCTCTGTGCCAGGCTCTGAGGTAGAGTGCATGGATGAGGTGGAGGATTTATTAAGACCTGATGTGCTTTGGATCATTAAACCGATTTTTGTGGAGATCATTAAACTGGTGCTCACCGCACACAAACAAACACTGTGATGCAGGTGTGCTACCGGGGCTGAGCCAAATAAACAAAGCTGTTCAAAGCCTCTACTGAAGTGGTACTTTAGGATATATATTTTGATGCCAGTGTACAAAGAGCATGGGTTTATCCCAACTGTTCTAGAGATCCTACACCTGGAAGGATTTGACCCACATCCTAACTGTGTCCATGGTGTGGCACAAGCCTACCTTTTGAACTGACAGAAGCTGGGCACATTTATGCAGGATTGAATCATCTGGAAGACAGCGTATGACGTCGGGAGATGATCTGTGAATAAAGTATTGACTGAAGCCAAAACTCACTTGCCGAAATGGGAAAATGTATAATCACTGTCGGCAAATCTGTTTGTTTGTACACACCTGAGCAGAGTTCAGCATGTTTTGAATAACACTGTCAGAGCTTGTCCATCCAGATTTCCAGTCATCCAGGTCATATAAATCTTTCAAATCAGAGAAATCTTTTAGGTGATCTCAAGATTCTTGGAAAAGGCACAAGTACAGGCACAGGTAGTCCTAAACTCACTGACTATCAGACCAGAGTTTCCGACCTCAGCGACACCACCACCTATGAAGCACTGAAGAGGGACCCCACCAGTGGCTACAAGAAGGTTATAGACTGTTTACAAAAGTTGGAAAAGGGGGAGTTATTGACCAGCAACGATACTACAGACTATACCCCAGGGAGGCCATCCCTTGCATTTATGGCCTACCCAAAATACACAAGGAAGGAGCCCCACTCAGTCCCATTGTCAGCAGCATCAATTCTGTGACTTACAACATAGCCAAACACATGGCCACCATTCTGGCTCCTTTGGTGGGAAACGCAAAAAAACACATAATAAACTCCCAGGACTTCATGAGGAAAGTCAGACAACTGCAGCTGGAGCAGGACGAGACCATGGTCTCATATGTTGTCACATCCTTGTTCACTTGCATCCACACCACAGAGGCTGTCAAGGCGGTGAAGAAGAGACTCCTGAAGGATGACATGCTAAACAGCAGGACTAACCTCACCCCAGACCATGTATGCACTCTGTTGGAACTCTGTTTAAACACTACCTACTTTCAGTTTAGGGGGCACTTCTATAGGCAGCAACCCACTGTGCAGTCCACTTGGGAGGGGACAGAAGCCTGAAGTGCCCACAACTGCAGAAGGGGCCAAGAAGGAGAAATTACACATCCAGAACCCCCTTAAGGCTTGTGGATACCCCAAGTGGGCCTTCACCAAAGCAAGGAGGAGGCCCAACACCAACAGGGAGAAACCAGAAACAAGAGGGGATAACACAGTCATCCCTTTTGTGGTGTTTATCAGAGAAGTTAAAAAGGATCTTTCGCAACCACAATATCCCAGTTAATTTTAAACCAGGGAACACCCTGTGGCAGAGACTGGTCCACCCAAAGGACAAAACACCCAGACATAAACAGAGTGATGTGGTGTATGCAATTAAGTGTAGTCAGGAGTGTAACGACTTGTACACTGATGAAACTAAGCAGCCGCTCCACAAGCGCATGGCCCAACACAGGAGGGCCAACCCCAGTGAACCAGAGTCAGCAGTCCACCTCCACCTGAAGGACAAAGGACATTCTTTTGAGGGCAGTGAAGTCCAGATTCTCTCAAGAGAACATCCCTGGTTTGAGAGAGGAGTCAAGGAGGCTATTTTTGTCCAAATAGAACACCCCTCACTAAATAGGGGTGGTGGACTAGGACACTAGGATCCGCAACCCGGTCCCGGATAAGCGAAAGAAAATGGATGGATGGATGGATGGACTAAGACACAACTTGTCATCCATCTACAACTCTGTTTTGAGATCTCTGCCCTAACATGCCCACCAAGACAATAGGCGTTGGTCCACAGGTGAGGGTTCAAAGACAGGTAACGACGCTCACTGATACTGGGCTATAATGACTCAGTTATTAGGAGACATTGTTGGTCATCAAAGGACTGAAACACCATCAATGGGGATAAATATCTCTGGCTCAACACTAGTCAGGCAGGACTGATGAAGCCTCTTGGATGAGAGGTGAAACGTCTTCTACCTAAAACCAAGTCCAGTTGATTTTTTTCTGTTTTTTTCAGCTGTCAGAGCTCAAATGTCTGGAAATCCCATCCGCTTAAATGAAGTGTTAAACCGTGTGAGAAATGCTTTGCCTGAAACTTCTGTGGTAGAACAATAATACCCTGTGATATCGGCACACATCAACGAACCAGATGTCCTCTTTCTGCTGTGTACAGAAATGCGCCCCCGTGATTTCACATTCACTGATTTGTGTTTTGACTGTTGTCATCAATGTGATTGTTTCAAAATCCAGACATGGCGAAAATTTAAACACGGAATCTATTTGGTGTGGATTGTTTAGATATCTCATTGACCTTAACCACACTGCACTGATTCTAGAGTTGCTGTCAATGTGATACAACTGCACCATCTGTTGGTGTAGCATCGACATTGGATGTTTTTGTGTTATGAAATAAAAACTGCACAAGAAACAGTGTCTGTCATTTCTGAAAATAAAAATGAGGTGT
>NW_018128253.1:122671-129468 GCF_001952655.1 Monopterus albus | reverse complement strand
TTTTTCACCATGGCAGAGGTTAAACAAATGCTTCCAAATATTTTTATTCTTTCAAATAGTGATCCAAACTCTTAAATTTCATTATAAGGATCTGTATTTAGAACCCATAATGTCTCATTTCAAATTCTCAATTCATGATCCAATTCATCCAGCTGATGGGGTATTGTTTGAAAACACTAAGCAGCTGGAGAAGGAGGCAGCCTGTTTAAGCAACATATTTGGGTTGTGACCTTGGCTAAAGACTTATGTGAGCAACATTACTGCCTTGACTTCAGCCTCATCAGCCAAATATATTCTCCCGGTGGGACATGCCTGGAACACCTCCCTAGGAAGGCGCCCAGGAGGCATCCGAAACAGATGCCCGAGCCACCTCAGCTGGCTCCTCTCAATGTGGAGGAGCAGTGGTTCTACTCTGAGCTCCTCCCGGGTGACTGAGCTCCTCACCCTATCTCTAAGAGTGCAACCGGCCACCCTGTGGAGAAAGCTCATTTCGGCCATCTGTATCCGGGATCTTGCCCTTTTGGTCATGACCCAAAGCTCATGACCATCGGTGAGAGTCGGAACGTAGATTGACCAGTAAATTGAGAGCTTAGCCTTACAGCTCAGCTCCTTCTTCACCACGATGAACCGTACATTGACCGCATTACTGCAGAAGCTGCACCGATCCACCTGTCAATCTCCCGTTCCATCCTTCCCTCACTCGTGAACAAGACCCCAAGATACTTGAACTCCTCCACTTGAGGCAGGAACTCTTCACCAACCTGAAGGGAACAAGCCACCCTTTTCCGATTGAGAACCATGGCCTCGGATTTGGAGGTGCTGATTCTCATCCCAGCCGCTTCACACTTGGCTGCAAACCGCCCCAGTGCATGCTGGAGGTCCAGGTTTGATGGAGCCAACAAGACGTCATTTGCAAAAAGCAAGAAACGAGATCCTGTGGTCCCCAAACCGGACTCCCTCCAGCCCCTGACTGCACCTAGAAATTCTGTCCGGAGCACCCCCCACAGGGCGCTGCGAGGGACACGGTCGAATGCCTTCACCAAATCCACGAAACACATGTGGACTGGTTGGGCAAACTCCCATGAACCCTCCGCCACCCTGAAGAGTGTATAGAGCTGGTCCAGTATTCCGCGGCCAGGCCGAAAACCGCATTGTTCCTCCTGAATCCGAGGTTAGTTGCATAACTATGACCATTATATTACAAGATCAGTTCCCACTGTCATTATATGGTGATATATTTGACCAATTGCTTATATTAAATTGAATTTTAAGAGGTGAGCCTTCTTTAGCATGGGTTTCTATTAAATGTAAAGACTGACAGAGAAACAAGCGAGAAGACAAGTTAATCTTGTGAAGTTGATAAAAATGTAACAGCTTAAAACAGCAAATGCGCAGTTTGCCCTGAGCATTTAGCAGAAACTGGAGAGAGTTTATTTTGCTTCATGGACACTATTTATTGTAAGTGGAGGTTCAATGTTTACAGCCAACAATTTCCCAGCACTTCCAAATGACAGAATGTCTGACTGGAGAAATAAATACATGGAAAAAGCACGTTGCTCCTTTCTAAACAGGAAATTTGAAAGAATTAAATTTGATGCCCCCCCACAAAAAACTGAAGCTACTTCCCTTAAAGGGCACTTTTGTGGAATAATGAACTTTGCTGCTGCAAGTTTTGAGGTGCCACCTGTTTAGTTTGATCATTTCCACTCCACTAGTCTGATGCTAAGCAATGCAGAAGCAGTCGGCCTAGATGACAATAAATACACAAACGATACACACAGCACAAACCATATACTGATGCAGTTGTTTTACTTTACAAAAAGATGAATAAGATTAACACTCAAAGATGGATTACTACAAAAAACACTTTATTGCCATTTTGCACTATGGATTATACAAGGAAAGCTAGAGAGGAACAATGTTAAGACTAGCACTGACTTTGGAATTAAATACAAAAACAATGTTATTTGTATTTTAATTTGTTCAACATTCAACTACAGAACAGATGAAAGACAGGACAGTCATCTTCATCAGAAAAACAATGACATTTAAAACAGCAGTTTCATTAATGCAAACTTTATTTACACAAATGGTTAAAATAATAAAAATCATGGACTTCATGCCATGCTCTTTCAGCCTATAGACTGAGTGGCCTTCCTTCAGCTGGATAAAGAGCTGTACATATATAACCAGTCTGGTCAATGCACTTTACAGTGACAGCCATGGTGGACACCTGTTCCACAGCCGCTGTTAAATAAGTGAAACGGGGAGTTAATAGAGGATGTTACATACAGTATGCACAGCCAAATGTCAGCCCACAGCACCATCCAACAAAAACACACCTGTAAACACTCTGCTTGCTATTAGAGGAGATGATTCTCAGCACTGAGTGGCTTAAAAGTGACAGTGGATTGACTGTGCCACTTCTGTAGAATAAAAACAGTGCTTTTCAACTGTGTACCACCATGTCTGCAGGTTTTAATCACTGGGAGGCAAAACGTTTAACCTAGTTAAACTGAAGGATGACTGAAAAAACAAATGCTCAGTAGAAGCCCACGTTTTTTCAAAATAAAAGTGGACGTTCCCTATGTAACCCTCAAACAGCTGCTTAAAACAGACTTTGTTCAGTATCAACGAACAGCAGTGGCTTTTAGAGCCTTGCTAGTTTGAACCCCCACAAGGAGCTGAAGCTTGATGTGACTAATTTTGTGATCCTAAGCACACAGCAAAAGGTCTGAATTGGGCCAAAATCAAACGCTTGCAACAAGTGCACTTGAAAGAGTAAAATTGTTGTTTGCCTCATCGCCCACCTGCCAGTAACTTTGACCTTACTGACAAAGGAAATGTAAACTTTCTGCAGCTGTTCTGAACCACCAGGTTGCCCAGTTTACAAGCTGAACCAAGGGCGCAGTCACACTGCACTCACACAGCTACACATCCGACTTCAGAATCTCCATCCAAGGTATTTTCCTGCAAGCACATGAGAAGCGCTTTATGACAGTGAAGTGGTTAATTTTTAAATAGGGACAAGAACACTGTTGACCGAAACACGAAGCCCAAACAGGGGGGGGGGGGGGGGGTAAGTATATCAATACTAACAATGCAGTGGCAAGTCTACACAGGAGAGTGGAGAAAAGGCAGGGCAGGACTGGGGTGGGTGTCAGCTGACTGTGATCCTGTACACACAACACTACTCACTCCTGGACTCGGTCTTTCAGCTCTCTCGTCCAATAGCTGACACTTAAAAACAACAATGATGCTGAAATAAAGCATCTGTTGGCTGAAAAGAGGCTATAACTGGGACTGTTTCTGCACCGTGTGTAGCTTAAAACTCCAGCCAGAACATCGGTTCAGTCTCACCTCCAATCAGATCAGGGTGCATTTGATTTCTGTTATTGTACAGGCACAGTGGGTGGGGTCAGGTTCAAATTTAAGCAGGTGGTTGTCAGTTGTTACCTGATTGGTTGAAACAAAGGGGTCGGCTTGAGTGTCCAAGTGTTTCTATTCCCATCTACCAGAACAAGAATACGCAAATGCAAAGTGAGTTAATGAGGAGGATGTTGTATGTTCTACAACCAGCTGAACTCCACAGGCTTTGCAGCTGAGATGAGGTGGTGATGTGGTGTTCCTTATTGCCGGTTGCTCTTTATCCTCTCCAGACGTTTCTTCAAGTCGTCCAGGTTGGTCGCCGGTGAGGCTGAGCGGGTGTGTGTGTTGGTTGGGGAGTGGGAGTGCGTGTTGTGTTCCTGCTGGTACAGCTCTCTGGACTCTTTGAGCTGAGACAGCTTACTGTTGAGCATGTCGGTAGAGGAGGCCACTGACGGCTTTGAGGTCAGTAAGGATGAGATGGGAGGTCTTTGCTGAGGCTCATCCTCGCTCCCTCCACCACCCTGCTGCTGGCAGAGACACGTTTACATGTGTTTTATATACATTTACAGTAGCTTCAGAAAGCATTCAGATTCCTTCACACATTGTGTTGATTTTATTTAACACTAGAACCGCCATGAGGTCATTTTGACCTCTCTTGCCTATTAAAATGCATGCAACTTTGAATAAAAACCCTATGCCTCCCAGTCAATGACTTTTCCAAAAAGTGTGTTACACATCATGTTATGCGTTTTGGGGATTCTGGAATAAAAGAGAAAAAAAGAGTGGTTTTACCTAGAACTGCTTTGAGGTCATTTTGACCTCCATTACTCCTAATGCAAAAATGGTAAATAGACTGCACTTGTATAGCCATATAAATTATATATCCAGTCAAATACACAGCTCAAAACATTTTACATTAATGCCTCACAATCCCCCATTCTTATACACACATACTTTCCAAAATTAACAATAGGTGTTGCTAGGCAACCAAGATACAAAATGAGTGTAGTGTAGTGATGAACCTGATGCGGCTTTACCTAGGCAAGGGGAGAAACGTCACTACAGACAACTTTTTTACATCACTCCCCCTTGTTCATAAACTCCTAGTAAAGAACACCACTCTGGTAGGCACTGTGTACAAAAACAGGCGTTCACTCCCATCTTCCGTGCATCAGAAAGCACTACTGCATGACATCAAAGTGATGAAGAGTGACAAGGCAATACTCAATATATCAGGGGAAGGTGAACAAAAATGTGTGCATCCTCAGCACAATGCACCAGATGGTGAACGTGGAAAGTGACAGCCAGACACAGTGCACTACTATATCAAGACCAAGGTGGGAGTGCATGTCCTGGATAAAATGATCAGACGATACTCCACAAGAGCCGCCACCTGCCAGTCGTCATCTTCTACAGTGGTCTTCAAACTTTTTCTGCTGGGCCCCCCTTTGTGGATAAAAATATTTCCGCGCCCCCACCCCACACAGATTTTTTTAAAAATGCAGTTTTCTTTATATTGCCTGCAATTTATTAACAACACAACACAATAAAGGTTAACAACACAATGGAGGTTAACAACAGATTAACAGTTTTCCTATTTTAAATATTTTTGCCATCCATGGAAATAAACATTTTTTGCAAGAGTTAGGTCTTGATCTGCACACTTTTCAGTGAGTGGTGTGGGCTTGCTTTGCACTGCAAATCCTGTCAAAACGGGGCAGAAGATGTGAGATTACCACTCTTTGTGTTGGTACCTTCACTCGTTGAAGCTGTTGGCATTGATGCACCACCAGATTTACACTTCCTTGGCTCTCTTTTCACAAACGCATCCATGCTAGCAGTGTGTCACCCCTGCTGTGAAAAGCACCCCCTTGATTTTCTCCTCTCCCTTAGCCCCTCCCCTCTCCCTGAGCGTAGGGATTCACGGGGGGTGCTTTTTTCGGCACATCACCGGCTGCTACTATACATTGTTTACATACAGGTATTGTTGCGCATCCCCCCGCAGTACCGAAGACCGCTGTTCTATAACATGTTGGACCTGGCTGGCATCAATGTATGCATTCTTTACCAGAGCTGCGCAAAAGCAAAACTTGCTAGGCGCGACTTACTTCTGCAGTTGTGTAAAGAATTATGCAGTGACCACATGCAAATGAAAGAGGCAACTGAGACTGTGTCACTGCCCCTACAAACACTGGTAGAGCAGCCTCAGGAGAAGCAAAGGCAGTATACAGTCAAAATGCCCTGCAATAAAAAAAAACTGTCAAGTTGTGCGTCAAGTGCTGGCAACCTGTGTGTGGTCAGCGTACTGTCAAGGTCTTCAGTGTTTGTGCTGGTTGTGAGTAAGCTGTGTGGCAGAGCTTGGAGCGGAATAGGCCTGTAGTTCCCAAACATTTTTGACCAAGGCTCTCTTTCTTTGTAAATATTTCTGAATTCATGTTTATTTCTCATGAAAGCAATGGACTGTTATTATTGTAACGTTCAGTGTTTATGAGCAATGTTAATGTTTTTATCTGTTTGACCAATTTCTCATATTTTATTACATGTATTTTTCCACTGATAGTTTAACCAAAGTGAATTTATATTTTTATATTGCTAAAATAAAAGAAATAAAATTTTGATGTTTTATTATTTCATCAATTTTTGCATGCTATTTTGAAAAAATGACCCAACATTCCTGTAGTAGATTTCAAATTTGCAATTAAAGCCTGAAGTGGCGCAAGGTCAAAATGACCTCCAGCTGTTCTAGGAGGTACTGCATTGTTGGCGGTTCTAGTGTTAAAATGGATAAAAACACCAGTCTACTACACCCAGGAACTAATAATGACAAAGTCAAAGCATGTTCAGAAATTCTTGCAAATTAACTTAGTCACCTGAAACCTGCCCTTTTCAAACATGTCCACACTCTGTTGTGGCACTCCAGACTGTGGTCGAGTGCTTCCTGTCCATGAGATTTTCTAGAAAGCTGAGTCGCTGTATCTCTGATATACCGATATCAGTGACACTGTATATGCTAAAATCAGTCAAATCAACCAGGACAAAGCCCCAGAAGGCTGGGTGCACAGGTATATATGGAGCTGATCAATAAAACTATAAAACTTTATTTTGATGCAATACAATAGACTGAAGCGGCAGCCATAAAGAGACTGTGTGTGTGTGTGTGTGTGTGTGTGTGTGTGTGTGTGGACGAGTTTTCCCTGCTACGTGGGGACTTCTTCCTGACTCCATACCAACTCATGAGGACCCATTTCACGGTGGGGACCTAAATTGAGGTCGCCATGGGCAAGAAATTGAATTTTAGGGTGGCAACATGGTTTAGGGTTAGGATGAGGTTAAGGTTAGGATTAGGCAAGTAGTGGTTCTGGTTAAGGTTAGGGTTAGTCTACAGGAAATGAATGTAAGTCAATGTAAGGTCCCCGTGGACTACAAAA
>NW_018128253.1:112808-120533 GCF_001952655.1 Monopterus albus | reverse complement strand
ATAATTCTTTAGTATATTACTTGTGTGGTGTAGAAGAGAATAGAAGTGAATCATTTATTGCTTGCAAACCAATGATGGTAAGATGATGTCATGGGGTAGGACTGGATAAGTCTGACTTCTTCCTACTCCATTCAAGCATGTACTAGGTATAAGCAAATTGATATTGGATTATGTGTAAAATTATGTGTGTTGTCATATCAACTGTTTCTACATGCTTGAAAGAATAAATCAATCACACAGAAGTAAACGAACCCTGGAGGTGTTCTCTAGGCCTTGTCTCTGTCTGAGGATCTTGAGCCTCTCGAGTCTCTCATAGTAAACAGCTGGTTTCAGCTCTTCACTGTTGGTGCCCAGACTGGAGTCCACATCATGAGGAATCACTGTAGACAGACACACACACCAGCATTACTACACACCCTTGATTTCCCTCTGACCGGACCATGTAAGGGAAGCTTCCAGTGGTACCTGCTGAGGGTTGGATGCGAGCCTTGCCCTCTCTCTCAGACTCTATCATGCGAAGGCCTCGCTCCACGTAGCTTTGGAAGAACTGGGATGTGTTTTTGAGGAAGGGCTCCACGTCTGCATCAGAGTACTTCTGTTTGTACTCGTATAACTCTGTCAGACCCTGAAATGAAGATTGGCACATGATCAAACACCGTTTCCTTGGCTCTTTGTTACACATTGTTTTCTGTCTGTAATAAACTAACAGAGTCCTTTTTAAGTTTTATGCTGTAACAGATGCTACACTAAAAGTGACTGCAGAATGCAGCTGAGCTGACCTCTTTAGTGTTTTCCTTGGAACCAATCTTCTTGAAGATTTCAGACAGAATGTCACTGACCTTTGCCTTTGACATTCGATCCTCCTGGGTAGAAAACAGGACAAACAATTTATTTAGAAACAATCATCCTGAAAACGAGCTACTGAATGTGTACATTCTTGACAAGAGCCTGATGAAATGTTCCCTTAAACATGTTGTTGGATATTTGGTACGTCTTGCTCACCGGGCGCAGACCAGACTTCTCATTGCCTTGGTTGCCTTTGATTCCTGACAGATTTCCAGAGTGTTTCACCACCCGTCTCAAATGGGCCTCCAACTCTGACTCATTACGATTCTCTATCATTGATAAGTGGTCCAGGATCTGTTTTACAATACATGAGTACAATAAACAGAATGGAAATTAAGTAAAAGATATATAGAGTTACCATAACTCTGACCCAGGATCTAAACCATTTAATGAGAACTGAGGTCAATGAGGTCAGAATGCAGTTAAACACATTGTAAGCGCTACCTTGGACCCAGTGAGCTTGCAGAGTGTGTGTAGGAGAGTCTTGAGGGTTCGGTGTGGGACATCACTCTTCAGCTGCTTGAGTTTCTCTTTGGGGAAAACTTTCATGAAGTTATGGACGTCTAATAAGATCCGATCCAAGTTGATGTTGTTGATGGTCTCAGGGAGAAAGCGGATCATCCTCCACAGACACTGAACACACAAAAGGAATGAAGCGTATAAGCCTTTTTAAACGGGCAGCTGGCTCAGACTGTGCTGCAAGCCTCCTTACCTTCATGACTAGTTCAGAGAACATGGGAGGGCCGGCTGTCATGACTAAACTGTCTTGAAGCAAAACCAGCAGAGCGCTACAGTGAGACAGGAAACAGGGAGTTAACTGAGCAGGTGAAACAAAACAAGTTAGTTTCTTCTGGATTTGTTTAATGTCATTCAGCCAGGCCAGTCCTAACAGGTCACAGTGCCCCTGAGCTGTAGTGACTGCTATGAGCTGTACTATATTAAACACCAACTACTGGGCACCTGGGATGCAGCACATACTGTACCTGTCTGGAAGAATGTTATGCTCCTGAGCAAATTAAAACTGAATCTTAATGTGAACAACTTCTGCATCCTAACCTGATCATGTTGGTCTGGTCAGACTTCTCCAGGACTCTGATTACTAGCAGGTTGACAGATCTGATCAGCTGCTGTCCATCTTCTATATCTTCTACCCTGCCATCCAGCATCAGTATTATCAGACCGTGCATCAGGTCCTTCACCACAGCCATAGACGGCTCTCTGGCCAGGGACTCCATAGAGAACAGCTGACAAAAGGCGACAAGAGGAAGTTCACAAAGATGCTGGTTGGGTTTCTAATCAATCTCACCACTGACGTATCACATTAGCCGTGTGTAGGAGAGCAGCAGCAGGAGGTGACTCACAGACAACATGTTTCCTATGATGCAACTATATAGTTTGATGATGTCCTTCTTGTCCAGCCGGTCATCAGCCATGTGTGTGCTGTTGATGAGCCGCAGCTGCATAAAGGTTGCAATGAGGAACTGATCAATGTGTCCTGACATCACTTCTGCTTTGTCCTGCTGCCGCAACACTTCATCGATCTGCATGGTACAAAGCACACACTTTTAATCTCACTTCAACGCAGCTACAAAAGTCAGATATTCCCCTCAGGAGTTGGGAGAGACCAAAGACAGTGCTAAAAGGGAGCAAACACCAAAATAAATATTAATTTTAAAAAAAGGAAACTATCTGAAATTACATGAGCACAAACATTTTTGATAAGAGTTAATTAAATCTGATTATCAAATAATTTGGCTCTAATTGCCAGAAAGAGACAGCAGTGAAGGGAAATGTTGGCTTTAGAACCCCCCTTCACCTATGATGTCACAGATGCTGGCTTCATGTCTTTGTATACTCCACAGACACTAACAATGGCATGCCCACTGTGAACAGATACTGCAGCTACAGTGCTGTGATGTCATTGACAACAGGTTGTGTTCCAGCTAACAGTAACAGCACGAGCTTCATCATTTACAGGTGCCATCCTAACTTTAAACATGCTTCATCAAACCAGTGGTTGAGTGTTTTACCTGTGCCAGTGCCTGTATGCTGGTGTTCATGTCACTGCTAGCCACCTGAGAGATGACAAAGTTGATTGTGGAGGCCGTGCTGTTGTGGAGGTCATCAAAGTGCGGAGAGACAGAGCGTATCCTTTCAATACAAAAACAAACAATATTAAGCTCAGATTTAGCATTTTTAATGCTCGACATTCTGTCTGAAATGCATATGTGCTTCAGTGTCTGTTAAATTTAGTCATTTTCTTGTTTCTGAGTGTGTTTACTTGGGTTCTGGGATCACGATGGGCTCGAGCAGCTCATCCAACTTGTGCTGGACAAGGTCTGGCAAATCACACACTCTGTTTTGGTCCATCTCGATCATGTCCAAGTCCAACTGGAACTCCTTAGGGATTGACGGGTGGGAGGACTCGCTGTGCTGGATGTTCTGACGAGATTGACTGGGTGGGTGGATGGATAGATGGATGGAGAGATCAGAGGATAGATGGTGAAGATGAGGTGAATACAGTGGACAGGACAGTACATTTAGCTCAGTGATAAAAGAAAATGAGCCCTTTGAAATTACAAGTATTTATGCATCTTAACATGTGGCCGGATCACCTACATTTATGAACAAACAATATACCCAACTAATAACACAAATCATTGTATTGTTGTTGTCCATACTGATACACCATTCAAAGATTCACACTGCAGGCTGGAAAACATGAGTGAATTCCTAGGGTAAGGACATCAATAAAAGCTAACTGGAGTTGGGAGTTAGCAAACCCGGACTACAACCAGACTGCTGGTGCTGTTTAGTTAAATTGAGAAAAGGCTGCAAAGGCACAATGCAGAGTGCTCGGTGAGGTAGCAAGCAAGCCTAGAATGTGCAGAAAGAAATTCTTGATAAAATGATATAGTGCTATGTTATGTATTTGCAAAACTTCAAATAATTGTTTAATCTGTTTGACCTTTGTAAAGATTTGACATGTGGACATGGAATGCTTTGAGAGGTGCAGAGAGACTCAGAACAACATACATACTGAGATGACTAAACTGTCTGCACAAGAATAGTGTGTGGGTGTAAGGTCTGATTGTCTTGGCTTCAGATTATCAACATTTATCTACATAGGAAATTCTAGGATTGACATAATCTGCATTAGCAAATATATCTACAAGTTTACTTTACCTAAATCTGCAGACAACAACTAACTGTTTATAAGGACGTATGTAGGAGTGTAATGTCTAGGTCAAAAGGTCAGGATGTTGTACTTAGTGTCACAGATCAAAATCTGCCTGGCGACAAGATCACCAAATGAGGGGTCAGAACGAGGTCAAGAAACGAGGATGAAGGACAACACGGATGATGTCAGATCATTTGCATGACTCTTATTATAAATTCTCTATGTAGAGGAAACTCGTGGTTCCGGCTTCCTGCAGCAGCTATGCGCTATATTTCTCTGTGATAGGGCTTCAGAAAAAGACGGAATCCAGAGCTCTGTATTGCTTTTCTTGAATATTTTTTCTTAAATATTGATTGTAATAAATATCTCAAAAGACAGATTTGTCTTTGAGCATTCTTCATAAAAGGACACGCAGGACTGGTTGAGTCCAACAATTGCTAAAGGTGTAAAGGAATCACTGAAGTGGTTAGCGTCTCCGTTCGTGACTCTAGCACACACAAATCATGGTGTGTGGTGTCCATGGACACCATGGAGGAAATGGCTGCCAAACAGCAACTTGACCCTCCAGAACATTAATGGGAAAATGATGAAAGTAAAGCTCCACTGCCAGGGAAAGTGCCATGCATAGCATAAAGAAGGGCACTTTGTACCAACATGAAAGCATCCTAACAGTGAAGTAGGGCAAGGGAGCATCGAGATTTGAGGCTGCTTTGCTGCCTCTGGGCATGGACAGTTTGCAGTCACTGAGGAGAAAATGAATCGCCACATTTATCAAGGAATCTCCCAGGATAATGTCAGGGTGGCTTGTCCACCAGCGGAGCCTAGTAGAAGCTGGTGATGCAGCAGGACTCTGGACCCTAAACCTTGAACTAGATCTACGACAGAATGCGTTCAAAGAAAATCCAGCTTTTGCCGGGGCCCAATCAAAGCCCAGACCTTAACCCAATAGAGATGCTGTGGAATTAGCTCAAGACATTCAGTGGGTGTGTTGAGAAGACATGACATGATTAAATGACATTATTAGCCTAAGCGGTAAGGATGAATTTTTTTTTTTTACCTAGGCCACTTTTACCTAAGCCACTTTAAGTGACATCAAAATAACATTTGCAAGTTAAGGATGTGGGTTGGGTAGCCAGCTGCTGTCTGGCTTCACTGTGACCCGTGCTCTGCTTCTCAGAGGTTCTAGACAGGGTTCATCCTGCCACAGACAGGCTAAGGTGCAGCACAGCACAGCAGCAAGTGTTTTTGCAGAACACCTTAGGCCGAATTATCATAAAAAGCCCTTTTGTGAGAATAAAAGTACATTAAAAACAATCAGGAGAAGTCTATGCGCCGACAAAAAAAAGACTTGTATGTACAAGTGTTGCCAGTTAATGTCTGAAAAACAGAAAAAACTAAAACAACTCAATTTCCTAGGAATAATTTTAAACTCCCCAAACAAGCCATACTAAAAATAAATAAAATTTTCCCAGAAGTAACTTCTGTGGTTTTTGGTTGATATTATTATGCTGTACAAATGGTCATCTTTCTGCTAAGTTTGTTTTTAAGAAGTTATTTAATGACTTAAAAGAGGTGTATTTTGGTTGATTTGACAGCTTTAATTAGCAGTCCAAAGTGGTCACTCAACTTCTGGTTGCTGTTGTGCATAACCTGGTGGCAAAAAAGCAAGACGGCAGCTGCCGCATTCATGACATTTTAGCTTCACTTTTGCATAGTGGAGGGAAGTGGTGACGATGCGTCCTTCGTTTAAGTTGGCAAAATGCATGACTAATACCTATTCACAGCAATATACATGGACTTGGAAAATATCAAAGATGGCCCGTTAGCACATCAGGAAAATTACTGGTAGGTGTAGATTAAAGGGTGTAAAGTTTCTCTGCAGGGGAGACAACTAAGACCCTAATTCCCAACAACCCTCCAGGAAGAGTCTGTCCAATCAGAATCCACCCCCCCCATAGTTATTTCAACAGTTTTGGTTTATAAGTGCTGTTAGTGATCATTCCTTACAAGAGCAATATTAAATTTTATAAATTAAAGGAAAGAAAAACCTTTGTGCCACATTTGACTGGTTACTGATACATACCCTAAATGTTCCACAAAACATTGGAATTAGAACCAAAAACTGGCATCAATAAGCAGAATCTGAATCGATTGAACCAATACCTAACTCTAATTTTAAGTGACAACAGGACATTTTGAACATTAGTCTGGTGTTTTACCAAACAACACGACAGCGGGGAACAGGATTAGACCCTTATCCCTACCATGTGAAGAAGCACCACTATAACCCTGTCACAGGAAGCCTTTCTGATCATTAGTCTAATGAATGATGAGTATGATATTACATTCAGAAAGGTGGTCTTACAGTTACAGCACAAGAAAGAGGGAAGAGGTACTCACATCCTATATGTGCGATACATTATTCTGCTCCGGAAAGGAAGGCAAGCAGAGCAGAGAAAGGAGGAAATTAATACAGGAAGAAAGATGAAGGGTTAAGAAACAGGCAGAAGACATACAGCTGGCCCATCAAGTCAGAGATGCATGCAGACTGAGGCAGGTTTCAGAGCTAGTGGACAGGATCTTATGCTCTGCTTTTCCTTTAAAAATGAAATAGGATATCCGAGAATGACTCAACATGCAGCAACTCAGTGAAACAGGGCAAGAAGATGAGGAGGTGTTAGGTGCTCCCGTCCACATGTCGAAGTGTCCTTGGGCAAGACACTAACCCCCCCCCCCTTGCCCAAGATGGTTAGAGCCATTGGTTGAGTTGGCGCTGCAGATGGCTGCCTCAGTTCTGTACCGGAAACACATTCCTTGTGTGTAACATACTTGGCCAATAAAGCCGATTATCCTTATTTAAAAGATTGATGGCACAGACCTAATAACCCTTTAACAAGGCTGTTATGGATCCAAGATTTAAGAGGTGAATGGTTGGCAGAATGGATAACATTAGGGATGCAATGATTCCACTCTTTACTGTACTTACATTTGAGTACTTGCTGATACGACTGCTTAAAGCAATGTTTCTACTAGGGCTGGGCAATTATTTTCAAGTAATTGATTAGTTGTTAAATTTAGAAATATTGAATATTTCATTCGACTGTGGTTTTGTCTTTAAAGACAAAGAGCCAGTTTTTCTTACTTTTACCGGCACACAGAAATAAGATAACGGGGTCAGTATTTCATTTTACTACAGCACCAAATACACAGCAGAAACATGCAGAAACTACAGCCACAAAAAAAGGTAATGGCACAGTGGGATAAACTGTATGATAATGCATGCGAGCTGTGCAGTCTGACAAGCGCTGATGATCTTTGTCAAATAGCTCCCAGAAAATATCGAACAGCATTTTAGCTTGACGTGCCCATCCCTAGTTTCTACTACAAAAATTAGTTAACATTAAAAAAAAATTTATTAAAATATATTTTAATGAGATTTACCTTCTGATTGTGATTAAATGATAACAGAAGGCTGTGCAAATGTGAAAATGTTGCCACCATTCTTATTGAATAATGTGTAAGTGACTGAAGGTCTGTACCCTACCACATAACACACTGTAATACACTGGTTTTAGCCTTTGTAGGAGCGCAAACCTCTGTAAGGATGAAATTATTTCACAACCGTTGCAATGACAAGTTTGGGAGTGCATATTTAACAAGGGTAGCCTATATGTACTCTAAACTGGCTAATATGTCTT